>NC_079451.1:15322194-15517314 GCF_903798145.1 Danio aesculapii
AAGATCATAGTGAAGCTGTTCTGCTATGCATGGTACATTATTTAGTAGTGCAGTATTAGGATTTGTTTAAATAGATGTAACGATGGCCATGATCACATCGTGTGATAAGTGAAAAAAAAATAAAAATAGGCCACATTCAGCATGTTTCATTAAATAATCAATTAATTATCTATCCCACTAATTCATCCTGCTGCAAAAACAGGTTTCTCCTTCATTTCGTTAAAATCAAATTTTACCCACAGTCCAACATCTAATGCAAAGTTTTGTTTGTGTAAATCTCTGTGTAAAAACAAGTTAAAATGTCTCAAACCTTTCTAATTATTTATGCATATATTTGTATGTTATTCATTTACAAAAGGGCATCACGGTGGTGCAGTGGGTAGCATGATCGCCTCACAGCAAGAAGGACGCTGGTTCGAGCCTCGGCTGGGTCAGTTGGCATTTCTGTGTGGAGATTGCATGTTCTCCCTGTGATTGCGTGCGTTTCCTTCGGGTGCTCTGGTTTCCCCCAAAGACATGTGGTGTAGGTGAATTGGGTAAGCTAAGTTGTCCATAGTGTATGTGTGTGAATGAGAGTGTATGGATGCTTCCCAGTTATGGGTTGCAGCTAGAAGGGCATCCGCTGCGTAAAACATATGCTGGATAAGTTGGTGGTTCATTCTGCTGTGGCGACCCCAGATTAATAAAGGGACTAAGACGAAAAGAAAATTAATGAATGAATTCATTTACAAAATGTTTTATTTGTAAATGTCATACTTATATACTTTATTTTTTTTAATGAGTGTTTTCTGGCTTGCAAACTTATTTGTTGAAATTTGAGTAAATATTTTATGTATTGTAAGTTAAATGTTACAGTCAATAAAAATGTATACACTTAAACATAAAGATTTTATATTTTTTTGGGCTTTCATCTCTTTGTTTATACACCAGTGGGCCCAATTTTTTTTTTATCTGGCCTAGGGCTCCTCAACCTCTACACCTACCCCAACCCTAAATCCAGCCTCACAGTAACCTGATGTGTTTTATTAATATCTGCACCACCTGCACCACTTAAACCCAGCCCACCTTTGGCGTAAGTCTGTACCACTTGGAGGTCTGTACCACTTTCATAGTTTACCAAAGATACAAACCCCTCACTGCACATGCAACATCATGACTTTCATGAAAATATATGAGCATCAAAAGTGGTGGATCTGCTCAGCAAAAGATTTGACTGTGTCACTGCATCCCAAATGACTTAAAGTAATACAAATCAATATAACTTTGGGACAATTGCTCCCTGGCACGGTTCAAGGCAACTGTGCCTAGTGTGAGTACACCCTAAGACAAGCTGAGCAGATGGTAGTAGCTCTGAACACTTCTCATCATTCTAATTTTATAGTAATTTTGTCCTATGTAGTAATAATGAACTCAGTGTTTAAGTATCTGCTGGAAATTGTTTGTACAAAAATATAAAACATAGATAGACTCTCAACATCATCTTGTGGTTCAGTGAGTTGCATGGAGGTGTATAAGCTTGCTGCATAATTGAATGTGCGGTCATTGAGGTCAGTGCAGTCAAAAGAGAGCTATTATCAAATGGCTGTCCATGCTGGATTCTGAGTTATGATTCCAAGGCAGGCATGGCAACAGATGGAGTGATACCTCATACTCACCATAGATGACAGAAATGTTCAATCTTTCAATAAATTTGGAAAACGCAGGGCCAGAAGCATTGTCTGGTGCTTTATGTTCATGTCAACTAAGTCATCAGCAATTTTCTTAACAGCATGGTGACAGCAAAAGCACCTCCAAAAGCCAAGGATGATTGATTTTAGATGGCATCATTTACAACCACCCACAATAGTTAATTACATAATGTTACAATGTTACATACCACACTACGGTCAAGCTGAGGTCTTCAGTCAGTTCTAGTAATATTTCCTCAGCAGAATTGGCAAAAAGTCTGAGCCAAGAGACTTTGAGCCAGTTTGACTAAAAGCCAAAATGGTGTGATTAGCCCTACTATATTTAATGGTAGACCAAAATGATCTAAATGGAAAATCATTCCTAATTTCTGCTAAATAACTGGATCTGACAGCAGAGGAGATTAAATGTATAGGAAAAGTTTCAGCACATTAAGAATGCCTCGGTTTTCATCTTACGTAATCATCTCTGCCACTAAACTAAAGGAATAAGTTCACTGAGAGTCAAGGCCATGCTTACGAATCAATACTTGTGCAAAACAACCCTCTATAAAGTCTACTCACATTGTTGAGGATCTACAGTAGACAAGTGATGTCATGTACACCTTAAGCATTACAAAAATGCAGAGGTTGTAGGGAAACGATCATTGATCACTATAAACTAATAAGGTACACAATACCATTGAAATTATGTTAATCGAACACTACCTTAATACTGTACGACTGCTATACTGTGTTCAGAAAATCAGAGTGACACACACACACCCCAATCAGCCCTTAATCCACATCAACTACTATGTCTTTCTAAGCCATTTCTTTCCCCTGAATGGCATGGCAGGGAGCATACAGAAATATCAGAGTTTTTTTGATGTGACAAAAGCTTGAGAGAGAAATCTTTCTCAAAAATATGTTAAGTAAGGGATAAAGTACATCCAGGCGGTTGTTCTCACTTAACAGGCTTATTGGCAGCCCGGCGAAAAAAATGGCTTTATTCTGTGATAACAACAACCTGGATGCCAGAAAATGTGAACATAGACACAAAACATTGTTCTGAGCCATAATAGTTTATTAATTCTTTAATTAAATCCAAAGCTCACACAAACAAAAAGGTGGAGCAAGCTTAAAGATGACTCATGTGGAGAATGAAGTCATGAATTGTTCTGGTCTGATTTTTTTTCACAGACTTCAACAGATTGTAAAAATCTTAATGATTCTGTGGGTCTCGTCCAACAAATCTGATCTTTATTTTGTATTTTGTATTGGATTCGAGTCAGGTGATTGGCTGGGCCATTCTACAGCTTGATTTTCTTTCCCTGAAAGTGTTTTAAATCTTTGTCTTGCTGAAATGTCCACTCTGGTTTCATCTTCATCATCCTGGTAATGTAGATGTTGGACTGAAGCAGCTAATATTAATTTACACTCATGAAGGGCAGAGGGTTGTTGAATGCCTGCTGAGAGATTTCAGCTGTTGTCTGGGCTTTCACTGCCTTTTTACACCTTCCTTTCTTCATGTGTTCAATACTTTTTCCTTGTGTCATTTAATTTTATTACACATAACTTAATTTGTAAACGAATTAGATTTGTTTTATATTTGTATATGCATTTCCTGATCTCATGAGAAAACATAAGTATTTAATATTTTGTCAGTTAAGTGGCTAATTCAGTTGTACAAAATTGTATGATTTTAAAAAGGAGGCGTGACTCCAAACCTCACCACTAAACCCAACCATCATTGGGGGATGAGTAAATCGTACAAAATTGTATGAATTAGATCATACAAATTCATACAAATTAGCCACTAATCGTGTATTAAAAGTATTTCCCCTACTATATATATATATATCAATGAAAACATTAACTGATGGTCAAGATGATTCAAAGTACCCGGATGAGCCTGTGTTATTAGTGTCAGTTGTTCACTCTGAATTACATACCTTGGAATGCCGTGACTGACCAATCAGAATCAAGCAATCCAGACAGCTGTCTAGTACTGTAAGTTAATATAAACCGCTAAGATAATTTCAGTAAGTGCTGAAAAAACAGTGCACCATGCTATATAGATGACTAGCAAGTTATGTACTTGACTATTATGTACTTAATAAAAAAACACATAGATCTTGTTGAGTAAAGACTTGCCAATAGTGCATAAGGTCTGCAGACAAGTCAGTGGTCCACAAGAAGCACGATTTGCATAAATGCCAGATGAGGGTTGGATGATAATCGATGGTGTGTGCTTTTGAAAAGCTCACTGGCTCATACAGTTCTCTGGTTTAAAAAAATGTACATTCTTGAAAGTGGCAGACCAAGTAATTGTCTTTTATGTGATAGCCACTTGTCAGTCAAGAAAAAGTACATGTCTCCTCTGCAATTCTTATCGTTTGACAGAGAGCAAAATCAAAAGAGGTCAGTAATCATTACAGTGGATTTCCAGCAGATGTTCTATTGCTTCTTTGTATGTGAGCACTATAAAGATGTTCTTTCTTAGTGTGGTAAAGGTCCAGCAAATGTGGCGTGTGTGTGCTAGTTTTTGTGGTGTAAAAATTGGTTTATCACTGGTGAGTTAGAATTGACCCAAATTATTATACCTTAAATTTGTACGTCCTTTATGAAAATATAACTTTTTTCATATGTTGGGGTCATTTTTAGGAAAAACAGTCACCAAATGTTGTTTATAACATTCATTTTCTTTTTGGCTTAGTCCCTTTGTTAATCAGCGATCGCCACAACGGAATGAACCACCAACTTATCCAGAATAGGTTTTATGCATCGGATGCCCTTCCATCTGCAATCCACCACTAGGAAACACCCATACACTCTCATTCACACACATACACTATGGACAATTTAGCTTACCCAATTCACCTATAGCACATATCTTTGGTCTTGTGGGGGAAACCGGAACACGGGGAGAACATGCAAACTCCACACAGAAATGCCAGCTGACCCAACCGAGGCTTGAACCAGTGACCTGTGAGGTGCTGTGAGGCAACATCGCTACCCACTGCGCCACCGAGCTTCCATTGTTTATAATAACAAAGTGCATTGTACATGTTTTATTGACAGCCTTTCACTCATAGGTCATTTTTGGCCTTCATAAAGTGGCACAAGAGGGAGAAAAATGTAAATAGTGCAGATGTGTGGTGCCGATTCATTGAAAGACACTACTTATATAACGTTAGTCTCAACTCAAAAAACACAGAGAATGTTAGCTGCTTCAAACATTCTACTGCATTTCAAGTAGACGCCAAATACCTCCAAAATCTCAATGTGTTTGTAGACGATCTACTGAATTAACACCGTTTTGGAGCATAATGTCAGATGGGATAGTCTATTTTCAGTTGTAAACATGATTTTAATTCACTGGAGGTTCTGGCACCAATAACCATGTATCACAACTGCTTAGAGAGATGCAGTTATCCCTGAGAATTTCAGAGGAAAATGGATGCATTGCCAAGATGCATATCTGCACAAACTCACTGACATTTGTGTCCCATGCACATACCCAACAATTTTCCTTTTCTAAGCCTAAAGTGCAAATCTACATGACATTTCAGACACTTCTGTCAAAGCCATTTATGTGGTTTACAGTAACTGCCAAATCTATCAGTGGGGGGTTTTGTGCTAGAAAATGTGAGACTTGCCCCTCAGCTTGAACCTACAGTACTGAGGTTAAGGCTTGGTGCTGTGGTGATAGTGGTAAAGACTCCAGAAATCATTAGTAATCCAGATATTGAATTAAATTAATTTAGCTTCGAAAATGACAGCACAGTTGAGTGCAGCTTATACAACATGAGCAGTGACATTAATGTATGTGGCATTAGAGAAAAGCCCTGTTGATCATGGTTCTCACTCATTTCTAGCTTTTAAGCCTTTCACAGCATTAAGGTTTTTCTTCATTGCAGTCTAACTCATGCAACAGAGGAGCAAGTCAGATTTGATCTAATTGATCCTGACAGTGACAAAGAAACCTTATTATGTAAGTGATTTAATGTTGGTTGTTGGTTCATCAAAGCAAATTTAAGAGTACTGGCTAAATCTAAATGTAAGTTTAATAGGATTGTTATCCATGTTGGCTGGCGCTAGTTATGTCTGACTATGTCAGTCAGAGATCACAAAATACAACATTAAAGAGCAATGTCAGACACTGGAACATGCCCTAGTCCTCCGTTTTCTATGGTGGACCACTCAGTGGCTGAATCTCAAAGTGGTGCCTGCAGAATAACATAGGTTCACATAGGTAGACAACTAGCCAACTTTCTGGGGCAGACCTGACCTGTTAAAGAGAGATGTTATCCATCCTTCTGCTCTAACCCCTTGGCTGTGGCAGCTCTCTTTTCAAGCAATTTGATGGTTGTATATCTCTGTAAGTATTGAACCTTAGTGCTGCATTTAATACTATTGATCAAACTATAAAATTCCACTAGATAGGCTTGAAAGTTATTATTATTAAATTCAGGTCATACCTACGGACCACAATCAGTTTGTATAAGGTAATGTATAAGACAATGAAGAGGCATCATTTCGAACAAAAGTACACCATGCTGTACTGCAGGGCTTAGTTCTTGGCCCCTTGCCTTTTGCATTGTATATGATTCTGCTAGGCAATTTCATAAAACAAATCACAAAAAAAAAACCTATGTTGTACTGTTATGCTGATGATTAACAACTGTGTATCTCCTCACAACTTGATCATTTGTATGAATTCACAAAACTATAAAGATGACTATTAGAAAAAAAAAATTATTTTGCTTATTGGACCAAGAAAATTGTAAAAATATTTTAAACATTTTTAAAACATTTTTAAAAATGTTTAAAAAAAGACCTTGATGAATGTTCAGTTTTGTCATTATCATCATGTATAGAAAACCAATCCACCACTTATGCTGAGAGATTTTCAAAATTGTCAGATGACCATAGTTTGCACACTGCACGACTATCTAGGTTAGCAGATGATGTTGTGTTCACATTGTATGAAGGATCAGAAGGATCAGCGAAAGGAGGATACACTGCATGGACATGAACATGACACTGCAAATGTATTCTTAGATTGTGGTCTAAAATCCCTGCTGACGGCTCACTCATTTGCTGTTGATCAGGGATGGGCAACATCAGTCCTACAGAGTCCTACACCGACCTACAGAGTTTAGATCCAACCCTAAATCAAACACACCTGCCTGTAGCTTTCTAGTGAGCTTGAAGACACTGATTAGCATGTTCAGGTGTGTTTGATAAGTGTTGGAGCAAAACTCTGCAGGACATCAGCCCTCAGCACCGAAGTTGCCGATCCTTGCTGTAGATCATCACCAATGTGTTTTTCAGTCAGAACACTTTTCACACAGCAGGATTTTGAATCACTGAAAGGTCCAAATATTACCATGCCAAACATGCAACCCATACTCATTCTGATTATGTACCGCTATATACATTTCTGGAGAGAGCAAAATACAACCTAGGAGCTACATTTTTTGTAGTTTTTGTTTTCGCAAATGCCATTCGTGCTTGCTCTTCTCATGTAAATCCACCAGAGGCCGCCGTTGTCTAACTCACTGACTGACTGACCAACCGACCAGACCAATCCCCCCACTCTCTGCCTTCCCTAAACCCAACCAATAGTATTTTGAAAAGCACCTATTGACCCGCCCACCCTCTTCCCTAAACCCAACCGCAGTGTTTTGAAAAGCAATCCAGAAAAATAAGCACCCTGATTTTTACCCCGTTTTCAGATTTTAGCACATTCTCTCCCTATTATTTATTTATTTTAATTTTTTTGGCATCTGTTTTGTTTTACCCCCTTTCTGGAACAGTTCTTCACCGGACTCTAACGCGCTCATCGCAGTCAACTTCACTCTGCGTCTTAAGTTCGATGACGTACATGTCGAGCTAACTGGACAAACTGGTAACAGTGCAAAAGCCGTCCACACACAGGTAAGGGGTCAGCTGGTTTGAGAGAAATGGAACGGTATCATACCACCCTGTAGTGTTTGTTTTAACAACGAAATGCAGCCACACATCTCATAATTCGCAATCTCCAGAAATATAAATAGGGCTACATTTTCAAAATGAGCCTATGTTGCAAACATGTGCACTGTGTGATTGTCGCTCATGTGAACAAGCACCGATTTGTCTGCAATCTCACAAAACTTGAGTAAAAATCTGTGTTAAAGCTGTGCAATGTAACTCTGCATTAGACTTCCATCCAATGAGTAATGAGAGTTTACTGTAGATCTCATCACTATTTTGAGCAGGCAATGTACCAGGGCATATTACAGTTTTTGACATTGTCTTTGAAAGATCACACACCTCTTTAATGTTAGTTTTAGTCAGTCAGACATCATTAGTGCCAATGTGGATAACAATCTTACAAACTGACACTTAGATTTAGCCAGTGCCTTGATGTCAGGCAATCTGGATCCTGGCAGACATTGGACTATGGTGGCGGGTGTTTCTGTTTGCACGTTCCATGCTATGGAGCCTCCAATTACTAGGGCAATTTTAGCAGGTTTTGCAGTGGGTATGTCACTGTGGGGGTTGAACCTGTTTGAAGTTTGCAATGGACATGAAGTGTTTTATCTCACAGTTGCCCAGCTGCGAGGACAGGACTTGCTGGGCAAGTCAAATCCAAAACCTTACCTAACATTTTAACAATCTAACTGTCCTCAATTAAACTTAGAGAATCTCAGAATTATATACACACAAACTCTGTCAGCCTGACTACTTCTCTACATTTATCGAATGCGAATCCCTCACTGCTGACACAGAGAGATGCTCTAATCATGTGGCAAGCTGTGCATGTGAGAAAAACAGGAGAAGTGGTAAGACACCACTAGTGATTGTAAGAGCTGGAGCGTTTGTAGGAAACTATGCAGCATTCATGTAAAACAAACTTCAAAACACAGTAAGCAAACACAGACAAGTTAACATTATAGTGCACAAGCAAAGGGCAACAAATATTTGGTGTATATGGTGCATGAGACAACATTTTCTGTGATTATATGCAACCTGTCTTTAACCTCACAGTCAACTGCTTAATTAATGTTTAGAAGCAGTAAACACTTCATTTTACCAACCAAATGGAGCTATTGTCCAAAATTCAAAGAGGAGACAGATTGTTTTCCCCAAAGAGCCGTATCTGTCATGGCGGATGTCTTACTTGCAGATCACCTTATGGATAGTATGGGGAGAGGACTGAATAGAAAGAAGAGAGTTGTTAGCTCCTCAAATTGAAATTTGGGATCCATTATTCAGCTGTCAGCACACAGGGGCATGAATCCATTGATAATGTTGCTGCCAGGACTGTCTCCTTGACGGTCTGCCTGAATGGCAAGCGAAAGAGTGCCATGCTGTAAAAATTGGCATGCTTTTCTTTTTTTTTTTCATTTCCATTTTTCGTTCTGCACTATATATGCACTGTTAGAATGCTGTCAAAAGTATTCACAGATGCATGCGCATGTGTCTGCTGTGCTTAAGGGGTCTGTTGCCCTCTGATCTTCACTCTGTTATGCTTCAAGGGTTCTGAGGTTCCTGGTGGAAAACTCAATGATGTGGTGGAAATGGCACTATACGGGCTGCATTGGGAATTCAAAAGAGTAGTAAATATGAATTTTAATAGGAGAGACTTTGTGTTTGCTTTGAAAGAATTGTCAACGCATGCTATCAAACATGCTATAGATGAAGATGATTTCTTAATGTACAGTTTTTTATTATTTAAATTTGCTTTTTTAGGTTGCAGCATGTTGAGCTATCATACAAAAGTCTAAACTTGTTTGTTTGTTCATTCGTTGGTTCATTTGTTCATAAACTAGAACAATGCCTAAAACAAACTTACACAAAAATTACAACTAAAAACTCAACACTAAATAGAACCAGTGTAACACTGAATCTGAAATGGTTCTCCAGAAGTTCTTTGGGTTGGTTAATGTCCTATATAGGTCCTATGTATCACTAAAATAAGTTTTATAAACTAATTTCAAGAGAAGTACGTGATATGATTGATCACAGCTGGTCTCACATCAATAATCATTGCTAGTCCAATCAGAGCTCATTGCTAGACCAATCAGATGAATTCTATCATACAATAAATAAAGCTGTGGTCACACTCGGCTTTTCCTCCCATAGACTTCCATTCATACGCATGCGAAAGCGTCCGACCGGAAATGCAAGGTCATGCGTCAAGTTTCGCATGTTGCTGCGGTGCAAAGTTTAAGCTTGGTGAACTCTTACCTGCGAAATCGCATCACTTGACTGCGTTAGACCAATCGAGGAGCAAAACATGACCTCTCTGGACAGAAATTTAAAACATGGAGCAATCGCTCGCTTTTTTTTAATGTTTGATCATCTTGTTTAATCCCGCCCCTTTTCGCAGCGCCGTACGACAGAATTTCGCTCACACAAAGCCCCGTGTGACCGCAGCTAAAGCCCATTCATCCTACCTTCCTTGTCTTTGTTTTTGAAGAAACCTCCCATCCACCCCATCTCCTTCTTTACCCAGGGAAGCTCTCAAGACCTACCTGATCTCGAACCCCCGTCATGCTACATGACCAGGCGGTAGCCCTGTGCTCAAGTATCTCCAAGCTCTGGGTTCTATTCAATTCAATTTTTTTCAATTCATCTTTATTTGTATAGCACTTTTACAATGTAGATTGTGTCAAAGCAGCTTCACATAAAAGATTATAGTAAATTGAAACAGTGTAATTTTTCAAAATTTACGTTCAGTTTAGCTCAGTTCAGTGTGGTTTAATAATCACTACTGAGGGTTCAAACACTGAAGAGCAAATCCATCGATGCACAGCTCCACAGATCCCGAACCAAGCAAGCTAGTGGTGACAGCGGCGAGGAAAAAACTTCAACAATTGGCGAAGGTGAAGAAAAAAACCTTGAGAGAACCAGGCTCAGATGGGCACGACCATTTCTCCACAGGCCAAACGTTTTGTGCAGAGCTGCACTCCAAGTGCCGGAGGCTGGAAACTCAACCTCAGCAGAGACTCATCTGTCCCAGGAGCGTCAGGGGAATCAGTCTCATGCTCTCCACTCCTTCATGACCACCACAGTAGCTGCTCAGGATACGGCCTGGTCCAGGATATGGAAACCTTGGGATCATCTCGTCGCTGGTCTTGGATCGAATCAGTGATGCTGCGTGGTCTGATGGTCTCAGGATGAGTATCCCCAGGTGGAAATAGAGAATAAAGAAAATATTTAGCGTAGCTGCTGTTCATAGTGTATATAAACGATATGTAGAAACCTGTGTGAAGCACATTCATGTAACATACCACTAAGTGATGCACTAAGTGTATGCTTTACTAAACAGATAGGTCTTTAATCAGTTTTAAACTGCGGGAGTGTGTCTGAGCCTCGGACGTTATCAGAAAGGCTATTCCAGAGTTTAGGAGCCATAAATGAGAAGGCTCAACCTCCTTTGCTCGATTTTGCTATTCTAGGTACTTCCAGAAGCCCTGAATTTTGAGATCAAAATTGGGGTGATAAAATTGGATAAAATTGGGGTGATATGATCATATTTTCTAGACCTGGTAAGAACTCTAGCAGCTGCATTTTGTACTAGTTGAAGTTTATTAATAGAGGAGTGTGTCAATATCTATAAGCCTCATACTGAGCAGAGCAAAGATGTTGGATGTTGTCCATCCACAAGATGGCAACAGAGACTGCATAATAAGCCCTTCAGTGCAATTTCTAACTACAACTGATCAAATCATTATTAAACTGGTAAATTACATTCTAAGTCGAGCTCTCTTTTGTATGTTGCAGTGCTGTATTTATACCATATAATTTTAGTGTATTGAGTGTGAGATGGGACTCGCATATCAGGAAAGCGTATTTTGTGTTGGCCACTCTTTGTATAACCCTGAGTTACTTTTTGGTTAGCCATCTGTTTCTAATGAGTCTCCTGTTTTCGTTACTGCAGACTAGTTCAGTAAACAGAGAGAAAAAAGAAATGTCCACGTGTGTGTCAAACATTTTTACTTATCACAAGCACAGCAGTAATCTGGTAGTGTTTGCTCTGCTTTAGCTTGATCTCCCAATTGCAACAGAAAAATACAGGGAGATATCTCTGTAGATTGATGGCATTTCATGTCGATCACCCTCATCATCTTAAATTGTCAGCAGAACGACCGGTTTTGTCATCACTTTAGATATTACACTAGAGAATCATTCAAATACTAACTCTGAAGTGACATTTGTGAAGTAGCAACGGTTTCTGCTGTTCTGACGGTCAGCTGCAGATGTGTATGAGTGCCGGAAGAAAGTAGTTCCTCATACAAAAAGGTTTTTGAGACTCTCTGTGTATGATTTTCTTTTTTATACACACAATTATGCTGTCAAACCTTTGTATAAATTCAATATCACACTTGTAGCATTGCAATATGGCTGTATATTGGCACTGGTACAGCCATATCGCATTGCTTATATATGCATAGGGTTTCTACTCAAATTTTACTGGGTAACACTTTAGTTCAGGTCACAATTCATGCTATTGTAACCCCTGCCGGTACTACCCCACCCAACCCACTCCGAGCTGGGATTGAACCGTCGACTCACTGTATGGGAGTCGGTTGCTCTAACAAGGAGGCTAAAGACAATGGCCTCTAGCATTTGTCGCAGATGTGCATGAATGGCGGAAGGAAGTAGTTCCTCATACAAAAGGGTTTTTAGTCTGTCAGTGTTTTTTTTTTTTTGTATACATGATTATGCAGTCGAACTGTTGTATAAAAGCTATATCACATGAGTAGCAGTGCGATATGGCTGTATATAATCACTGGTGAGACACTAAGGCACTCGGTCTGCAGCCTCATGCCAATGCACGCCTTCTACCAGTGGCGATATACAGCCATATTGCACTGCTACTCATGTGATATCTACTATTCTTTGTCTTAAAACTTTTATTCATCCATTTATTGTTCTAGGATTAGTCAGACAGCAAGAGTGCCTCAGTTGTGTACATGCCACGTTTAATTAATTATAATAGCATTTTACTGTCAACTGTGTAAAAAGTACATTTCTCTATCACATAATGGCAGAGCTAATAGAAAGGCGAAAAAACATCTTTGTCAGCTATGAATATCTAACGTGCTACATTATCTTATTATCAACAAGCAAATTATAGAGAGAAGGCAATCTTAAATTGAGTGGATGTTTTTGTGTGGTGTGTGTGTGAATGAGCATCACACACATGTGCGCTTCAGCAACAATAAACAGAAAATTGTAGATTAGTGTAGTGCAGACACAATATAAGCTGCTAGGGTTAATTAGCCTGTCGTTGAGCAGAGAAGTAATCTGATTTTTTAACCTCGGCATCCAGCTGAGAAAATTAATTTGGCCACAGTATGAAATAAACCCATTGTCACCCTCCCCTTTGGCTGTGCTCTGATTTCCTTTCGAGGACTTTCATCACTTCCCGCTAAAACGGTGCTCTGTGTTGTCTACGCATTAATCAAAGAAAAGGGAGATGCATGATGTTTGTGTGTATAGGCAAAAATGATTAGCAGCCATGGAAGCGACTACACTGATAGAGGAATGGATGGTGAAAATATATAGAGAGAGAGCGTTTAATAAATCTGACCTTTTATGTTGCGCAGTGTTATGAAAGATGCTGGCATAAGGAATAAATGAAAGCAAGGGGCAAGGAGAACATTTGCATGAAAACCCTGAGATAGAATGCTGAAGATGAGATGAGTCTGAGGGGACGAGGATTTGCTGGTTGAGAGTGAAGATTTATAGTAGATTTATAGGTCTTGTGTGAGAATTATTGCTTGAATGGCCTGAAGTGACCTGGAATGAAAATGCTGAAGTGGGAATATGTTCTTTATTTACCTCTTTCTCACAAAACTAAATGTTTCTTTGTTGAATTATTTGAAAATAAGACATGTTTTAGATCTTATAGATATGCTGTACAATTAAGCACTTTTTGCACTGCATTTGACCCAGGATTACTGTAATTCTAAATCTCTATTTTAACCCTAGATAGATTAATGCTTCACACTTGAAATGAAGAAGCTGGTTTATGAAATCTTGTCTTTGCAGGGTTAAGCAATGTATGATGTTTAGATCCCAAAAGTTAATGTTTTGAAAAGTCACAGAAACGCTATGCATTGTCTATACACTAGGGATGTCCGGATCCGATCACGTGATTGTAAATCAGGCCCGATCACAAGGTTTAAGACTGGATTGGAATCGGATGTTACCTCCCGATCAGGTCGGACTGACTCGGACTCTAAAATAATATGAGAAAAAATAATAATAATTAGGACATCCCTACTATACACCATGCTTAAACAATTGTTTTAGCAGTAAGTGATTGCTGGAGTGATGAAGAGACTTGTTCAGTATTACTTTTATACAGTGCTTTCATACCAGAAGATCAATTGTTTTGTTCCAAAACAGGGATTAAGATAGTTTCGGATTCCAATTCCGTGCTTTTTTTTTCAATTATTATTTTAGAGAATCGTTTCCTCTCTGTTGTTACATTTTTTCTCAAATGCCACAAGCAATAAATGTGCTAAATGCAAGCATTATCAAGGACATAACTTTTTTTACATGGAAGCCACACTAACATATGGTGTTTAAAATGCATATGCACAATTCACAAATAGAAGTAGCAAACGGTATACTTAAATACACTTTGCATTACCACACTGAATAAAAAACTGTTTGAGAGTGTCGTTTAAGTAAATCAGATGTATGTGGATGTTTTGTTATAACAACGGCAGGCTTTAAGCACCATTTCAGGGAAAGTTGTTAATATTCAATTTGTATTGAACAATATTCTAATTTTGGAAAAATATATATATTCATAAATGCAAGTGCCTTAAAACAAAACCACTGTTTTTAGTTTTCCAAAAGGAATTTTGGTTATACTGTAAATCTTTAAAGTTGGTAAAATCAAAATGTGGAAGAAGACTGTTAAGAAAAAAATGTATTATTGAAAACATTTAAATTAATAGAAGACCCAGTTGTGTATTTTTTTTTTCTTTCTTTTAGTTATGTTTGTGTCTATTCTTTGGTTTAAGTGTATTTATTTGTATTATTATTTTATTGATTTGATTATTATTTGTGCTCTATTCTATAAATGTAGATGAAAGTTGTTAATCAAATTTTGCCTTATTGTAATTGTATTGTTCGTTCATTCATTCATCCATTCATTCATTCATTTTCTTTTCGGCTTAGTCCCTTTATTAATGACAGGACCGACTGTACCTCACATTTGTTTCACACAGATTACAAAAGCAATTGCACTTGGTTCATTTAAAAGTACAGATTTCAAGCTGTTTGGACATATTTCATAAACTGTGAAGCAAGTATTCGCTGAGATTCCAGTGGGTTTGTTGACCACTAAACGGTCGTAAAAGTAAAAGTCTGGTCCAAGCTTTTTCCCCGGAGAAAAGTGAGTCTATACCGATCCATGATACTCCTGTACTACTAGGCATATATTGACTGTTAAACTTTTTCCCATTCAAAACTATGAGTGACATGTCTTGTGTATTCTATAGACTTTGGTATTAATGTCTATGTGTGCGTTAGATACAAAACAAGTTAACTTGAACATAAACTTAGAAAAATGAACAGTAATAATACGCAATAGACATTCACATAGTCTATTTTTTGGATATTTAAACATGACATGCTATAATGCGCTGTTAGAAATGGCACAGTGTGTGAACCACAAATAGGATTATTCAAACCATAAAATTTAATCAAACTGTCCAAATATGTTCACAGAAACATATCTGATCATTGTTACCAAGATAAAACCAAATATAAAATGTAATTTTTTTAATTTAAAGAGCATATTGGCAATATGCATCTGTAGATGGGTTCACAACCTATCTACACTCTGCTTATTACACACAGCAGCAAATAAACTTGAAAGGATTAGGCCTATAATGTTTTCCAAATTGTCCTGTAGATGTTCTGTTGGTGTGCTTTAACTTTGCACATGAGGAGAACCATTTCCTCTTCAGCAAAGCATTTTGTATTTGAGCCTGCAAATGCCACAGGTAATCCGCCATGGCACAACTGGCTTTTAAATGGAATGGAACATGAAAATCTAATTGGTTTATTACGTTACACCTAAAGCACACCCACAACCCATTAAAATAATACGAGCAAATCTTTTAGACCATGGAACGGGTACAGACTACTTTCTCCATCAATATGCTAGTAAAAGTGAACTTTACAACGTGCTTAGATCAAGGAAATGAGGAAATAAGTATATACATAATAATAACAAAAAAAAAACAAAAAAAAAAACTATACGCTCAAAAAACGACTTATTTAAAATAAGCTGAAACGTTCTTGAGTTTTTTGGGACAACTTAAATGTATGTAGATCTAAGAATGTAGATGTAAAAACTGCCAAGCAAATGTAGCTCTTTCAAAGCAATTGTCATAGAGTGCATGAATTCCTGCAACTATGTAAAACTTATTTCAAACTGTTAAACTCTGTCAGAGACATTCTCTGCTTCAGACAATGGAAAGGTTTTCACTACACTAAGACTTTCACCCTAAAAGCTACTTACAGTAGTTTGCTCATATTTCAGAAAGATTAGCCATTATCTCTGGAGCTCCTGAGCACAGATTACCTCAGGTAACACCAGGCTTCATCCACCTTTCCTGTCTCTGGTGGAAACAGTGCATTGCATTGTTCTCAAAATAAACTCTGCTGGAATGGACACTAAGACTGACCAAATGCAGTCTGTTAGCCTTCCTGTCAATCTAGAGCTTTTTTGGTCATTACAAATGAATGAATGAATGATTTGAGTACCTTAATAATGTATGTGTATGTCAATGTATGTGTCTGTTTACACAATGAATGCAGCTTAACTGGGTCGTTTGTTATACGGTACATACTTTCAAACAAATAATGTAATTTTACTACACATGTACTCTCCCTTGAGTGGTTTCAACTATTTATGGGTTTCTCTCTATGCAAAGGAAGATATTTTGAATAAAGCTGAAAATTTGTAACTATTAACTTTCATTGCAGGTAACATGTTTCCAGAATTGTTTTCCCCAAAATATTGTATTTTTTGTTTAACAGAAGAAAGAAACCCATAAAGGTTTGAAGCAAATAAAAAAGTAAGTATATGATTGACAGAAATTTCATTGAATTAATGCTTTAAATTTGTGTTTAATTTTGATAAAGAAAATAAACTGGTCGTGTAATCAAATAGATTAGTATCATCTTTGTTAACCATTCTATAGCATACACTCATCGGCCACTTTATTGGGTACACCTGTCCAGCTGCTCGTTAATGCGAATTTCTAAACAGCCAATCACAAAGCAGCAACTCATGCATTTAGATGATTTAAAAGACTTTGAACATGGCATAGTTGTTGGTGCCAGACGGCTGGTCTGAGTATTTCAGAAATTGCTGATCTACTCAGATTTTCATGCACAACCATCTCTAGGGTTTACAGAAAATGGTCCGAAAAAGAGAAAATATCCAGTGAGTGGCAGTACTATGGCAATTCAAAGCATCTTTGGGATGCAGTGGAACGGGGGATTCCTATCATGGATGTGCAACAATTGTGTGACGCTGTCAATATGTCTATAGGGACCAAAATCTCTGAAGAATATTTCCAGTAGCTTGTTGAATCTATGCCACAAAGGTCCTGAAGCCATAAAGTGAGCGTATGTGTGTTTAGGTATTTTTTGATAACACTGCTTGACGTTTAAAAAGAACACAGAAGAAAGGAGATGGCATGCAGATAAATGGTAAATGACATGCATATACATAACTTCTATACACTTATATTGATGTAATGATACATGATAGTACATGCTCTGAACTTTATATAGTCGAAGACAGTATGTGAACCGAATGATTACACAGTAGCCTTGGCAAGCTTGCGCATGTTGATTTCACAGGAAATGTATGTGTTTCTTCACTTGGGATTTCATTCTGCACATTTCATAGTCTTGTCAGAGAGCATCTGTGTAATTTGCAAGCTTACCGCATCAAAGAAACTAACAAAACAGACAAGCAAGAAGCAATAACTCTGCAAAAGTAATTTTTAAAAGATAAAACTGAGTGTAGAAACTTACAGTATGCAAAGTAAAAAGTATGTAAAGTCAAAGGCATTGGCTTATTATTATTATTATTATTATTATTATTATTATTATTATTATTATTATTATTATTATTATTAAATTGTCAAATTTTTGGGGGGAAAATAGAAGTCACCTAAGGTTAAAAAGTTGAGTTTTACCTTTTTAAATCCATTCAGCCAATCTCAGGTCTAATAGTAGCACTTTTAGCTTTGCTTAGCATAGATCATTAAATCAGATTAGACCAGCAACTTTTCATTTTCTGTTGGTCTTAGTAAATGATGTAAATACAGAAGAGAGACGCTTTAAATAGCACAATGGTTAAAACTATTTTTCTGTTTATTTAATTTTTTAAGTGAGATGCTAATTGTTTAATCATATTCAATGATTTATGCTAAGCTAAGCTAAAAGCCAGACACGTAGATCAAAGGGGTATTGCACAAAAGTAAGATAAGGGATTAAGCTGGGATTTTGAGGTGATCCTGGCTGAATTTAGCCTTGACTCAACCTGAGTTGCATGAAAGCAGGTTAAATTAAGCGACATAACTCGCGGCTGAACTATCATAGTACAATGTATCATTTTGGAAAAGGAAGATGTAGTGACGAGTGTTCCAAAACCGTAGTTGCTTTGTCGAGTTGTGTCGAAGTAGGATATTGTTCACTAATTAATTCATTTTTATTTTTTTATAAAGTTTGCTTTTACAATTTGACACATTTAAACCACTGCAGAAATGTTCTAACCAACAGGCCCATGTCATATAGGCCTACAATACAGATACATTTCTTTATAAATAACCTACTATAGATAGCGTATTAGATTAATGAATGCTATACAATTTTGTTTGGAGACTTGGAACTTAAATTTCGCTTTTAATAATAGGTCACCTATAGCTTTCTTAATGAGCCACATCTGCGTTCAAATTGGAATAAATGTTTTCAAAGTGCACTGCGAAGGGAACGCATGAAGATTGCTAAAACTAAACTGTAAAAAATTATTTAGAAGCAAATTACATGTGAGAGGGTTTGCTTTAATGTTTTTTTTTTATCATTCTGAGTTTCAGTGTTGGGACATTCGAAAGGAATAGGGCATGGGGGTATACACAGCCAGGAACTATGCTTTTAACTACAGATCTAGGGGTGTAGTTTGGAACGTACAAGTTTGCAACACAATTTGCGAATGTTCGTTGGAACGATGGATTTGGGAAACGCCAAATCAACGAACTACATTTGTAATGACACAACTTGCAAACTTAGTTGGTTAACAATGGTTTTCAGAAACGCACCCCTGCTCCAGAGCAGGCTAACTACCTGGCTAACATTAATCCTAGTGATCTATATGTTAGTTTCATTGTCAATAGCTAAAAGAAATAATGTGTTTTACAGCCACTCTATGATTTTGGATATTTACATATATTTTTCAACTATTAGAATTAAAAATAAGTGTGTTAAATTTTATTAGCAATCGTTTTATATATGTTCATATATATCAAGTTCAGATTTAACTATGGGGAGGTATAGATAAGAGAGATAAAAAATAGATGAATTAGAGAAAAAAATACATATACAGTGCTCAGCATAAATGAGTTTTTTTATCTATTTATCTATTTCTCAGTGTTGTATTGAAATAAAACAACACTGTTTCATCTAACAGTTATATTAATTAAAATAAGACTTAGTTCACCTAACATCTATAATACATTTAAATTCAAACAAATTAAAAATAAAAATTACAAAATTTTATACTTTTTATGTTATATATAGCCACAGCAATATCACCCCACAGCCCAAGACCAGTTGCTCTTTGAAGATAAGCATGATTGAGCCTGGTCAGTACCTGGGTGGGAGACCACATGGGAAAACTAGGTTGCTGTTGGAAGTGGTGTTAGAGAGGCCAGAAGTGCGCTCAATCTGTGGTCTGTGTGAGTCCTAATGCCCCAGTAAAAAGTGAAGGGGACACTGTCAGTGGGCGCCGTCTTTTGGATGAGACGGTAAAACGATTCCTGACTCTCTGTGCACTGTAAAAAATAACGGGTGAAATATACGGTAAAATACCGGCAGCTGTGGTTGCCAGAAGTTCACCGTAAAATATAAGGTTGCAACGTGCAATGCTTTACAGAATACTTTTTGATGATCTGTAAATTTTACAGTTGAAAACTGCTGTATGTTTACAGTAAATTTCTGTTAAATAAAACAAATGTATGGTAAACATGTTTACAGTAAATTACTTTAAAAATAGCAGTCGTAAGTGTAAATTCCTTTACAGTAAACTACTGTGTATAATAAATATACTGTAAAACTAACTACATTCTATTTCCGTAATAAACATAAAACAACTGTATTAAATATAATAGTATTTTATTGTAAAGTTCAGTTTTACAGAAAATTACCGGCAGCTGTGGTTGCCAGAACTTTACCGTAAAAAACACGGTAAAACACAAAAGACATTACAGTTGTTTGCCACAGATTTTACAACAATCAATCAGGTTTTTGAAATTGCAAAATGAACTAGTAAATACAGTCTATAGCAACTGAAGGCACAAACTATAATTATTAGATTTTAATGAAACTACATACAGGGACTGTGTTAAAACAGTTTGAGCTGATCCAATAACTTGACCAGTGTACTCACAAAGGCGTGTTGATGTTGGAAATAAAATGTGTCCATATATAAAAGTAAGGATAATCAATGAAGACATATACTGTACATCCATCAGGGCTGCTTGCTCTGGTTGAACAATAGTATTGAGCCCACACTTGACGGAAGACACAGGACTGTGTATGTTCCAAACTTGAAATGTAGTACTGCTTGAAGTCTTGCATGTAGTCACTATTTCAATATGGACTGGCATGATCTCTCTGCAGAAAACAGACACAAAGACAAGTTAGTTCAAGAGAAATATGCTTGAACTGAAATAAACTTAGTCTTCTTTTCTTTAATTGATTACCAATGAACTGCACACAAGCAACACCATAGAATTTTGTAGGCCACTTTAATAATAAATACAATAATTAATAATCAATATTAGGGCAAAAGATTGAAATAGACATCTCAGCACTGAGCTATCATAAGTATTTGCTTCACTCTGTCAGCTTGGAGCCTAAATTCAACAATTCACACAATTTGTACTAAATCATCAGATAGGAGTCATCAGATACAATCCTAGTCATTCTTACAAAAAAATACACTAAAGTTTTCTAGGTTGAGTAATTGCTATAACTATAATAAAATAATTGTTTTTAAAAATATATATTTGTAGAAAAACTAGTTTAAATATAAAGTTGATAAAATATTTACATTGTGTGCCATTTTTGCTTTAAACTGCAATTAAAGATCTGTGGTGACAGTACATTTTTCAAAAGAGTATACAAACATCATTGTCTGCTATAAAGAGTCTTTTACTTTATCTTTTATTCCAAACCATTATTTTTAGTGTGTGGTCATAATTTAAGGGACAGTTGAACAAACAATGAAAATTTTGTCATTAATTACTCACCTTCATGTTGTTCTAAAACCTTAAGACTTCTGTCCATCTTCAGAACACAAATTATTATTATTTTTATTTAATCTAAGAGCTCTTTCTGATCCTCCCACAGATAGCAATGCTCCTTGTGTGAAGCAATGATAATACTTTTGGGAAACATTTTCAACAACACTTCTGATGTATAACATGGTACACTGGGAGCATTACCCAGTGTATATCATAACACCAGTTACATCATCATAACATTTTTATTTAACTACTGATTACATGTACTTATTAAGGGAGGATAAGAAAGTTCTTGGACTAAATATAAAATATATTTTTGTGTGTTTAAAAGATGAACAAAGGTCTTTCGTTTTTAGAACTACATGAACATAATAACAGAATTTTCTTTTTTAGATGAACCATTCCTTTAATGCATTATGCTAATATATTATTATAATCACAGTGTTGCAGGTATTGTTAATGCTGTTCTGTTGTCAACTATTGTTGTTTATTGATATAAAATTTGATGGTAAACACTATAATCTAAAGTTGTAAAATGATGTTAATAGACAAAAAAATCGATTAACTCGAGGAAATCATGTGGCAAAGTAAAAGTATTTATTAATATACTTTTTAGGGCGACATGGTAGCGCAGTGTGTAGCACGATCGCCTCACTGCAAGAAAGTCGCTGGTTTGAGTCCCGGCTGGGTCAGTTGGCATTTCTGTGTGGAGTTTGCATGTTCTCCCTACGTTCGCGTGGGTTTCCTCCGGGTGCTCCGGTTTCCCCCACAGTCCAAACACATGCGGTATAGGTGAATTGGGTAAGCTAAATTGTCCGTAGTGTATGAGTGTGTATGGGTGTTTCCCAGTGATAGGTTGCAGCTGGAAGGGCATCCGCTGCGTAAAACATATGCTGGATAAGTTGGCGGTTCATTCCGCTGTGGCGACCCACAATAAAGGGATTAATATAGGGACTAAGTTAAAAAGAAAATGAATGAATAAATATACTTTTTACGCTTTGATTAATTCACATTTTAAAACATGAATTAAATTAATAGTTTTACAATTGTCTATTTATTTGTCCATTTAAATGGTAATTTATATAAATTTTTATGCTTCAATTATTAAATTGATAATTTGCTTCTTCATTTTATTTCTGACCAGCACTCCTGCTCCTCTATATAAATACACCTACTGTAGCTAAAACATAAATGCACCATTTATTTAATTTGTGTATTTATACTGTGTATCTTTTTTTAATTACAAAAATGAAATGATGAAATAACAATTTTTATCACCCACGACTGCTTGAGTCTACCTCGCATTTGTTACACCATACTATAACACTGCTTACCATCAATTATCCTTAAGACTGGCGTCTGACTGGGTCCAGACTTGACTGAAGAGAGGTCTCTTACACACAGGATACAATGTTCAGAAAACCGGAACTTTTAGAAGGTCCTCTCTGTGAACAGGGGAAAAGAAACAAAAAAGGAGCAATTCTAACATTAATAGTTATTAAATAAATATAACTAATTTTAGCATTTACACAATAGCTACAGTAAATATTGCTGCAGTTTCGAAATATTGAGCAGTTTGTGTTATTTCCAACTCAAAAGAATAATAATAATAATGTAAACAATGTACATAAATATAATACAATTTAGCTGAGATTTTCTTTACTCTTTTTTTTTTTTTAAACACAAACAAACTTTACTAAGATGACAATGTGATGAATGTGTGGTAATATTGTTCTGTAAATGTGCAAGACAACTTTAGCAATATAATTTTTTATTATTTTTTAAAAGCTAGCATAAAATTAAGTTAAATATAAACTAAAATAAAATTACACTTCAGTTGAGATCAAGCATAAAAATCTGTTTTAAGATTGTAAATTAGGACAATCCACTGCTATACAAGGAAAGATTGGAAACACGTTTGGTTAATAAAATACTCTTTTAATGAAAGGTAATTTTAGTTCTACAATTTTGTGATACCAACAGAGTAAGGTTAGTTGAGCAACTGACCAAACAGTAGCATGTATGATCTGACAAATTGATGCATGGCAGTTAATTTAAAAGCTTATAATTTATATGTACTCACTGAAGCTTAGAGCCTGGCCACACCCCGTTTCTGCAAAGTTGGAAGCACCGAATTGCCCATCTGTGTAAGGTAAAGCAAGAGTTAAATAGGTTATTAGTACTTTTAAATTGATGTTTAATAATCAACAAAACTTACCCAAATTTATACTTGAAAGGTCTCTTATCCAAATAGAGACTTGTCAGGAAAAGAGAATCCTTGTTTTCAAACTCTGGCAGACATAAGAAAATATATTGTCCTAAATAAGACAAAAATGTTTCAAGCATATCTTTCACTCTTTTAAAAGCAGTATGCACACTACATGTACTAAATAAATGGCTACATTTAGGGAAAAACAACAGCTGTGCTTCACAAGCCGCTCAACAAGTTCAACACAACACATACCGTTATTGCAGCAACCAAAGTTGCAATCCTGATCTCTTTCCATTGTTTCCTGATGAACTTTAGTGTTGCTGTTCAATAAAGTGGATACAACAAAAATGTCTCATTAAAAGTGAATTTTTTTAAAAAATAAACATTATTAAAAAAAAAGTATTAATTAACACTTTTTGTCCAGAAATGTGTTTCCTTGAAGTCATCATCTAGTGAAGGTTGAATGCAGTGCCTGAAATGTGTTAGAAGATAAAAGCTTTAATTTTACACAATATGCAATATTTAGCTTATAGAATGTGTTTACACATGCTGTTTTGTGTAAAAATAATTACATAAATATTCTCAAGTGTTTAGTTTACTTACTTTTACGTAGATTCTTAGATTTTAGCAATCCCACCAGTCATTAACTTAATCTGAAGTGTCACAATAATCACTGAAAAAAAGGTGTCTGGAAAGCATTTTCCAAAAGGTTTATTAAACTACGCATGTAATCAGCCAAACACTCTGAACTCCTTGCTAGTACCAGAATATTTTGAAACAAAAAAAATAAATAATAATTATAAATGCCAAAATCATAAGCATATAACACTATGTGCAGGGAGTATAATGAATTTGTTTTGTAACATCTTTAGAAAAATAAATTTAGTATATAAATTTGCTCTTTCCCTCAATGAAAACTAGAAAAAAAATGGAACAAATGCAGCCTTTAACAAAAATGTCTGTTACATTGTACTTTTAACAAAATCTGGAATAAGCCAGTTTACCAATTAAACAAAAACAATGCTCAATAAAACATTATCATTAACCCAAATACTAAAAGCGTACTTTCTTTGTTGGTGGTTAACAGATAAGGTAAACTGAAAACTCAGTTAGTGGTGTATACGTGTTGTGTTAACACTTCAAATGATGTGAACTGAAAGTCCATATTTAACATGCCTCTCTCCACTCATGATCTGAGAGATCTGCAATGAGTGTGAGGACTCTTGGATTCACTGTTAGCTGTTTCTTGTTTTTCTTAGTTTCCACTTTTGTGCCCTTCTTGTGCCACAGTCATGTGACGTTAATTCGGTTGTTACAGATTGTGAAGATGACTGATAAGCCGACGAGTCTCTGTACAAGTCACTAATTGTGCTTTCTGTGAAATGTTTGTGTTTCCGTGACATGTGGGAGGTAAAGGAAGATTTAACTTTAAAAGCATCTGTGCATCCTCTTACTGGACAACTCACAACACGTCCTTCTACAATGTGGTCTTTCAAGTGTGCTATTAGAGATTTAGCATCTTCACACTGTCGATCACATAACGCCATTGCACATTTAATAGGCATAACATCTGTCCCGACAGCAACGTTAACAGGCGCATTTACGTTATGTTTTCTGTAAAAATGAGCCTTAAGCGATGCATATGTACAGAAAGTCTGTTTGCATTCGGCTGCAAAGCACTTAAATAAACGCGGTTCATTTCGGTGAAGTTTGCAATGTATTACATAAGCCCTCAATGATTTGACTGACTTGCCACAGAAATTGCAACTCAACATCGCTAATACTGATTCTGTAAAAATGTACTTTTAGTGTAGAACCGTGTTGTCAAACAGACTTACCTCGAAAAGAGAAGTGGAGTTAGTAGGTGCCAAAGATTTGCACTAAGCATCACAAGTTGAAGAGCGGGCGCGCTAAATTGGCGGCTGAAATATAAAATGTCGACAGTTCACGTTGGCTCATTGGGCGGTGCTATTCCGCCATTTTAAACAGTGTGCGCGCCCATTTTTCGCCAACTGAAATATAAAATAACGTTGACAGTTCACCTTCGTTTACTGAGTGGTGCTATTACTACATTTAAATATGCACTTTGAATAGTATAAATGTTCGTAATTTATACTCAAGTTAACAAGTAATTGTTAAATAAATACACTTTGCGTCAGACAAAAAGTCTTCCCCCAACTTCACAATTTGCAAGTTACCCTATGAAAAAATTTAAAATAGGCATTGGACTCACCACGTGCATTGCATGCAGATCGTGATTTTTTTTGTCTCTGCATGTGTGTTCATGTTTTTTTACAGAATTTTTAAAACATGCTGTTTAATAATAAATAATCAATAATAAAACACATTTCATAATTAAAAACACTTTCATAATTGTCTTCATAATTCATCTTTTATTTTTGCTCATTCTAGCATCTTTTATTTCAACCTTTTATTTCAGCCTTTAACCTATATAGTTGTGATTAAATACAAAGTAATATGAAAAATCTAATATTTTTACAACATGATTACATAGTGGGCGACACGGTGACGCAGTGGGTAGTGCTCACAGCAAGAAGGTCACTGGTTCGAGCCCCGACTGGGCCAGTTGGCGTTTCTGTGTGTAGTTTGCATGTTCTCCCCGTGTTCACGTGGGTTTCCTCCGGGTGCTCCAGTTTCCCCCACAGTCCAAAGACAAGCAGTAGTGTATGTGTGTGAATGAGTGTGTATGGATGGACCCAGTAATGGGTTGCAGTTGGAAGGGCATCCGCTGTGTAAAACATATGTTGGATAAGTTGGCGGTTCATTCCGCTGTGGTGACCCCTGATGAATAAGGGACTAAGCCGAAAAGAAAATGAACGAATGAATGATTACATAAAGGTCGATATATTTGTATTTTTACAATTATATCTTGAATTTGTTTTTCATTGCCTTTAGCAATTAAATCTCAGATTTGATCCATAGGGCCTATTTAATGAACAATACACAAAAGTACAGTAAATTACAGAATATTATAACATTTTACATTAAAGACCTAAATAAAACAGCATATGCTGGTGATGTAGCCTATGTTTTGATGCCCGTATTCTGGTTTCAATGTAATATCTTGGCCCTGACCACCATTGAGACCAGCAAGACCAGCATTGAAACCAGCATACCTTACCAGCATATGCTGTTTTTTGTTTTTGTTTTTCAACAAAGTGGATGGTTTGACCAAAAAAAAAAAAATGTCATTAATCATTTTCGGAACAGAAATTAAAATACTTTGGATTTTAACATTGTAATTTGTGGCGTAAGAACCCTTGCTGTCTATGGGAGGAACTACGATTAAATCTAAAATATATTAATTTGTGTTCTGAAAATGAACAAAGGTCTTACGGGTTTGGATTTTTTTCTTTTTGAGTGAACTATCCCTTTTATTTGACTAACATATACCATTCTTTTAACCTCTTGTTACTGTAGAATTTAAAGTAAGTTTCTGTAGAATTTTTGAAGGTTTTATGTTGTAAATTTCATAGTACACATCAACAAAATGTGTTTTTACACAGAATTATACTGTTGATTTTAGGGTAATTACTTGCTTGAGAAGTTACAGTATTTTTTTATTTATTTCACCAAAAAAATATATTTTTACTGTAAAAAGTTGTATTTATTACATATTAAAAGAGTAAAAATTAAAGTTATGTACTCTTTCTTAAATTACGGTGATTTAATGTATGTAATACAGTCATATACTATTTTGGTTTAAATAGTCTTTTACTGTTGCTGCTTTACAGTTTTTTACTGTAGTTTTCACTGACATTTTTTACAGTGTGGTAATTAAAATCCCATGACACTTCTCGTAAAGAGTAGGGGTGTAACACTGGTATCTTGCCAAAGTCCCTCAATCGGCCCTTATGATCATGGCCTCCCAATAATCCCAATCCACCGAATTGGCTCTATCACTGTTTCTCCATTCCACCTATAGCTGGTGTGTGGTGAGTGCACTGGCGCTGTTGTCCTGTGGCTGCCGTCGCATCATCCAAGTGGATACTGAGTGGATTGTGAAGCGCTTTAGGTTTATGGACATAGACACATTACATTACATATATATATATATATATATATATATATATATATATATATATATATATATATATATATATATATATATATATATATATATATTTATTTATTTATTTATTTATTTATTTATTTATTTATTTATATATATATAGCAAATTATAAATGAAAGCAATATCATATAGATAAAGATTAAATAAACCTGATAAAATAAACTAAACCGATAAAATAGATGTACAATATTGGGTACATGTTATAATAAGTGGAATAATCTTCATGATAAATTAGTTTCCTCTTAGTAGCAAGAATGTCTACTGGTCACATTTAAGACACTTCATTCGTGTCTGTTAATTCTTTGAATGAAAGTAATGGGACTTCCCTGATTGGTAGGCGAGAGGGGCGTGTTTGAACTTGTTACCTGACTGGCTCACATCAGGTTTTAGCCATGTTTGCATCATTGATTCTGTAATCGATCCCATGGTCTGTTAAGAGATGCCACGGATGTGATCTTATCCTGGCTATCTACACTGGGCTTGACATAGCAGCTGGTACTTAGATCAGCAAACGTGCAATGAGCTAAGCCAGGACGACCCGATTAAACTAGGTCAAGCTGCGCTTTTTCTCTCATCCTG
The DNA here is from genome assembly GCF_903798145.1 of Danio aesculapii. NCBI lineage: Eukaryota > Metazoa > Chordata > Actinopteri > Cypriniformes > Danionidae > Danio > Danio aesculapii. The sequence continues at coordinate 15,350,312 of NC_079451.1, forward strand.
GCTTTCTTGATTCTACTTTTGTGCAATACCCCTCCAAAAAAGGTTTCCAAAATGGTAAAACTAAACTGTTTTAATTTTAGGTACCATTAGGAGCCATTTTCAATAAAAAGTGGAGTGTTCCTTTAAGGAAAGTGTATACCAAACAAACCTAAAAATACAATGTTCAATCCACATTTTTGAAAATAATAATAATTATTATCATTTATTATTATTATTTTTATTATTATATTACAGACACCATCGGACAATAATTTTGTATCTATAGTTTTGACGAAAATAGCTATTCTTAGTCATTCCACAAATATTATTGCCAGGTGCAGAAGCTTTCATGCATTCAGACATCATGAGAGTTTCAGAGCAGCGCTGTCAGACTGACTTCCAACTGTCATAATGGTTAGCCCACGTCCAATCAGGCGTCTGCACTGGGGAGTTCTCCCCTGGATCTCAAGTAAATGGCCCTCCATATCATGGCAGCTCTACCTTCATCTCGCGCTTCAGCTCTGTGTGATTGCGAAGCCCAAGCTTTTACCTCGCCTTTGGATGTTTAGCCGTCTCTGTCGTTTTTCACATCCTGCGGTTTCCTGGGCACCTTCTTCGTTGCTTGATAAAAGACTTTTTGATGTGCTCTTACAGTATGATTCTTTGGCCTTAATGTCTGCAGAGTTGACAGCAAAATAGATACAAAATAAAACATTTACATCCCTTAGATCTTTGTAGATATCCTTGGAGTTAACAGTAACCAGGCTAAGCTCATTTAAGCACTTCCTCCAACAAATGAGCTGAATGCTTGCCTCATTTGATAAAGTGAAACAAATTTGTACCCCTTATGGCACTCTTCTGTTTCATTCTTTTCCATGTGATTTGGATGAAGTGGAGATGTGCTAAATGTTCTCAGGGGTTGAGATGCTCAGCAATATTTTATGTATGTGTTTTATGGTTGCACCATTAGCAGGGTGCGAAAGGAATAGATAAAAATGAAGCTCGACAAGCAGTTATGAGAGAATTGGTAATGCAGGGAACTTACCTCAGAAATACGGGCCTGCTAAAGGGCAAGCTTCTGCTGCATTCAGCCTAATCAGGTTTTAGCTGTCAAAAAATGACAAACAACCTCTTACCCCAAGCACACTTCTCATAACTTTTTGCAAAATAGTATGCAGTATGAGTCCTGAATGGATATCGAAATAGAATTTTATTTAGCATATACCGGTATATTTTAGTCAATCGGATATGGGGTGGTCATAAATTTCTACCAACACACTATTAATGAAATGTTGCAAATGCATGTGGTTAAACATTCTGCCTCCTCTCTTTATTAAGTAGACTTTTTTGTTTGTTTTTTGTAAGTAGAAAGCGCAGACATGCTAGACTAATGTGCCAATAAGTATTTTTGTACTTTGTGTTCTCACGCTTTGTCTTTATTATACAAGAAAATATGAAAATGTAGGGAGAAAGAGGTGAGGACAAGAGGACATAGAAGTTTTGGCTCTATATACCAACACAATGGATTTGAAATTAAATGAACAAGACGTGTTTTAACTGCAGACTGTCAGCTTTGATGGCTTGCTTGACTGATAGTGACAGCTCTTTGGATCTCATCTTGAGAGTTGACCAACAGATTCCAAATGCAAATAGCACACTTGAAATGAACTCTGGACCTTTTATCTGCTCATTGTAATTGGGATAATGAGCGAATAACACACACCTGGCCATGGAACAGCTTAGAAGCCAATTGTGCAATTACTTTTGGACCCTTAACAAGTGGGAGGCACATATGCAAACTGTTGTAAAGCTGCAGTCACACTGGGCTTTGTGTGTGCGAAATTCTGTCGTGCGGCGCTGCGACAAGGGGCGGGATTAAAAAAGATGATTAGACATTAAAAAAAGCTAGCAATCGCTCCATGTTTTAAATTTCTGTCCAGAGAGGTCATGTTTTGATCCTCGATTGGTCTCACGCAGTAAAATGATGCAATTTTGTAGGTCAGAGTTCACCAAGCTTGAACTTTGCACCGCAGCGACATGCGAAACTTGACACATGACCTTAATTCCTACTGCGTTCACCTGATTTGGATGTAAATACCCTCAGATTAAAGCTAACAGTCTGCAGTTAAAGCGGACCTTGTTAGTTTAATTTCAAATCCATTGTGTTGGGGTATAAAGCCAAAAATGTTAGAACAGTGTCGATGTCCCAAAATTTATTGACCTAACTACATATATGTATTCTCTCCAAAATCTCTGCTTTAGTGTCAAATTATTAACTAAAAAAATAGAGACCTCAAAATTATATTTTTGCAACGCGATCAATATTTAGTTAGCCTGTTCCACAAACCACAAACTCTAGCTTGAAGAGTAAGTTTCGCACAAAAATTATCAATGGAAATGGAAATCTGAAGTCAAACTCAAAATAGAAGTGGAAAAATAAACTACAGGCTGATCCAACTTTGATGTAATTTCCTTAAAACAAATCTAAATGAGGCTCACTAGAGTGTGTGGTCTCCACGTGCTTGTATGACCTCCCTACTAATGCTTGGGCATGCTCCTGATAAGGTGGCGGAGGGTCTCCTGAGGGATCTTCTCTCAGACTGGACTAAAGCAACTCCTGGACATCTGTGGTGCAACGTGGCATTGGTGGATGGAGAGACACAAAATAACCCCAGATGCGCTCAATTGGATTCATTTCTGGGGAACGGGTTGGCCAGTTCATAGCATCAATGCCTTTGACTTGCAAGGAACTGTTGACAAACTTGGGCTACATGAGGGCCAGAATTATCTTGTATTAGGAGGAACCCAGGGCCAACCGGACTGGCATATGGTCTCACAAGGGGTCTGAGAAACTCATCTAGGTACCTAATGGCAGTCAGGCTACCTCTGATGAGCACATGGAGGGCTATACAGCCCTCCAAAGAAATGTCACCCCACACACCATTACTGACCCACAGCCAAACTGGTCATGCTGGACAATGTTGCAGGCAGCAGAACATTCTCCATGGCGTTCTCTGTCAAAATGTCAATCTTGTTGTTCTCTGGCAAATGCCAAATGTCCTGCATGCTGTTGGGCTGTAAGCACAACCTCCACTTGTTGATATCAGGCTCTCATACCACCCTCATTGAGTCCGTTTGAGCAGACACATGCACATTTGTGGCCTGCTGGATGTCATTTTGCAGGGCTCTGGCAGTGCTCCTCCTGATCCTCCTTGCACAAAGGTGGAGGTAGTGGTCCTACTGTTGGTTTGCTTTCCTTCCTACAGCCTACTCAACGTCTCCTGATGTACTGGCCTGTCTCCTGGTAGTGCCACCATGCTCTGGACACTACACTTACAGACACAGCAAACCTTCTTGCCACAGCTTGCATTGATGTGTCATGCTGGATGAGCTGTACTACCTGAGCCAGTTGTGTGGGTTGAAGACTAGTACCACTAGTGTGAAAGCACCACCAGCATTCAAAAGTGACCAAAACATCAGCCAGAAAGCATAGGAACTGAGAAGTGGTCGGAGGTCACCACCTGCAGAACCACTTCTTTTATTGTGGTTGTCTTGCTAATTGTCTATAATTTCCACATGATGTCTAATCCATTTGCAGCATGTGAAATTGAGTTTACTTGTATAGTGAAACAATAATTATTGTTTCAAAGCTGCTTTAACTAAAATGTGAACATTACATTACAACTTGATTAAGTTAAAGGTTTGATTTTACAGAAGCATGATTGACTTCGAGTTACAGTACATTGGGTTGTTTAAATTATCCCTTTATTTTTTTGAGCAGTGTATAAAAGTAAATATGAAGTTTATGAAGTTTAAAATAAATAATTAGTTAACATTTTTTCACTTAAAGTGACTTTGTTGCATTAAAGATACACTGACAAAAATATGCTTGCTGCTTTTTGAAACTACTTTATTAAAATAAGCTGAAACAAAGTTTTTGAGGGTTTTTTTTTTGGGACAGTTTATTTTTTTTATGTTCAGTCAAATTAAATTTGTAAAAGCCATTAAGTTAACTTAATCAATTTGAGTTGAACCGACATAAAGGGATTGTGTGAAACCCATCATTTTTTACAGTGTATGTCACTTTACTAAGAATAGAATTTGATCCAGAGCAGGTTAGCTATGTAACACAAATTACCAAGGCGATGAAGCCCAATCTTAACCAACCATCCTTCTTAAGCCCGAAAATGCGGTTTCCTCAAACTAAATGCAAACCTGGGTAATAACCCAAACAGGATTTAGCAGCACGTTTTTTTTTTTTTTTGTTGTTGGGTAATTTTCCTTTTTTGTTGTTGTTTGTTTGTTTCTTGTGTAATAACAGAGGGAAAATTGTTTGACATGCTATGTTTAATCTGCTTTCTAGCAAAAGGCAGCCCTGCCATAAAAATCTAGAATTACTAAACGCTGATTGCATGTCAGTCAAAGTGTCAATGAAAACATTCCTTCCCTGGATGTGACAATTTATTTTGTTTTGTTGAAGACCGATTTGATTACATGGTTCGGGTAATCACAGCATCACGCTTCATAAACATATTGATGATTTGCTTTGACTCTAAAACTTTAACTACTGAGTAATTTTTGAGTCAGCTGCCCTCTAAAAAACTTCCTGTTTTCAGATGTGTATGCTTCTTTTGCAAGCATGCTAATGTGATTTGCAGGGAACTTGAGGCTAGCCAAGAATGTGCTTGAAAACATACAAACAATTGCTCCTATTTTTTTGAAAGCAAGAACTCTGTGTACTGAGGTTTATGGGAATATTTTGAAAGAAGATATAGACTGAAGGTATTGGTAAAACAACGATGATTTATTAGGTGAATTCTGCTAGCTGGGAGAAATATTATCCTTTAATGCCTGGAAATGAAAATCACCCGTCTCCCTTCTCGCAGACACCTCAAACAGCTCCAGCAGCCCTACCCTACCATTAGAGAATCAGTCTGGCAGAGCACTGATTAAAATTGATTTAAGTTTTGAGTATATTTGGAATTGATGATACAAATGTCTACAGGACTTATGGGCTGTCATTTGAGCCAGAGCCCAGTCATACGTTCTCTCTGTGGCAAGAGGTATGGAGTTCTTATACGTCAGTAAGCCCCTGAAGGTATAGTGAGTTCACTATCTTACAGTATACCCCAGTATCCTTGCAGTTCTTTAATATGGCATAAAATAATAATACAATTATATGTGCAAATGGCAATTACAAGGGTCCAACCACAACCCATTGGGCAATTGGTATTGGAAAATGTGACAAGTATCATTAAAGTAATCAAGGTCGTCATAAAAATTGTAATAAGACAAACCATTGAGAAGATTCAAATTCAGTTTGCCATGGATTCATAAATGTTTTAAACAATTTCTTTTAATCAACTTAAGGGAATTATTTGTTATTTTTTGATAATACTTTTTTTGCCATAAATGTAAATGTTATTTATAGCATTACTTATGGTCAGTTTGCTGTGCACTTGAGTACTGGAGAACGCCCACCTGCTTTGCTCAACTTTTATTGTTGCATTGGAACAATGTGAGAGACACCTATCACATTTAATATTTTATTGTAAATATTATAATTTCTTTCGTGGAAAACTAAGCATAGTAGATGCATTAGAACATTTAATATTTACCAAATAATCTAACAAAATAATAATATTAACAAATAATCTAAAAATAAATGGTGCATCTTAAGAAATGCAACAAAAGGGTGGATACATATTACAGTTTAATGTGAAGTGGGATGCTGACAAGGAAGTGTGGATCCAAACGCAAGTTGATTATGAGCTGGAGCTTGTAGTCCCTATACCAGCAGATTTGTAGCCTGTTAGGGATCTGCACAGGCTGGATCACTGGTGACCGTGACACACAGCATTATTTTAGAGTGTTGTTTAGCGTCAATCTGATTTCACCAAGTAGGACATGTTCCTGGATTAACATTTATGTTGATCCTGGAACAATATTCTAATCAGCCAATCAGAATTAAGGGATACGTTTACCGTTTATGTTAAGTTTAAGCTTACGAGGTTTATGTACTTCTACATGATTGTTTTCCAACTACCATCCCCTTAGATTTTGGGACTAATTTACAGTTATGGTTTGGTTTAGGGGTAGGAAATAGGTATGGATTACATTTTCCAACAAAAATGATGTTCCACGATCAACATAAATGTTAATCCTGGTTCGCATTGTACTTGGCAAAATCATGACGTGCTTTGTTTAGACTATTATTTTCATACACACACACATATAATAAGATACTGTACATTTTAGTGAGTTTATTTCAACCAATCAAATCTCCATTCATGATTTAAATCTTAGTATAATTGTAGTAAATCACTTTCATGTCCACCATGATCACAGCAGAGTTTATGCTCTCTCTCACTGACACTGACCCCTGGCTCCAAGCTGATGATATGGAAAGTGATCGTGAAGTACTTTGTCAAAATATATTCTGACATGATTGAATTGTTTTGCTACTATTTATTACTTTAAAGTGTCAAAACAATTATAAACTATATTTAGTTGCTTTAATGCAGTGGCTCCTTCTACTTCTTTGAAATCGTAACCAATTATGTGGTTGTCCCACACCCCAACACACACACATGCCAATCATTATAAGTTATGTGCACCATTTCCCCCAACAACACACACACACACCAGAGCAAGCCGACAGAGACAGAGGTAGACAACGTATGGTCCCATTTTATATTGTCTGGCCTTAACTACTATGTACTTGAATCAGAAAATAAATACAATCTAATCACTGTGTTTATAATGTATTGCAGAGCACTTCCTGTGCTCTTGATGTGGTATATGGTTAAGGACAGGTTTCTTAGTATAGATAAGTTTAAGGGTGGGTTAGCTGTAAGGTATGGTAAACTGTAATTAAAAATGTAATTACAGAAATAAATTACAGATGTAATTATATTTTTTCCACCTTGTCCATCAGAGGATCCATCTATGAGCAGATAGCCAAGGATGGATCAGCTGATAGACACGGTTGTCTTCAGTATCCGTGTCACTGCTCAGTGAACAGCGCTGATTATTATTTCATTTATATTTATACTAAACTATATTGTTGCTTTTTGTGCCTGTACTTTAGATTTTTTTTTTCAATACTAATTCTTTGATCCAGTTCATATATCCGAGTGCTTGTATCAAAAGACAAAACTGTATTCTTGTGATGTAAAATAAAGAATAGTACATGGAAAGGAGCACCAAATGCATCATGATGCACTGTGATATTGATTTTAACTGAATCAATGACTGAACTGAAGTAACTACCTTTAACTGAACTGAACCATGAGTTCAGTTTAGGTTTACACCCTTAGCTGTGTTCACAGCAGACACAGAATCCGCAAATAAACTGGGATATTCGTGCGTAAATAGATCCATGAACATTTTGAGTTTACTCGCTTCATTTGTGCGTGAAATCTGCTTCATTAGCGCATCAAATTCACTTAACAATAAACACAGAATGAAGACAGATATACTGACGCGTAAAATATATCTGACATAAAATATTTTTTGTGAAACTAGTGGCATAATGCTGTGTTCACACCAGACACAGAACATCGCGCGTAAATAGACCTAGTAGAAATAGTAATAGAAATAGTTTTGCTTGCTTCATTCGCACGTCAAGTGCACTTCACAACAGACGCAGATTCGCATCATGGGCAGGGCTTCTGTCTGCCTGGTGACTCTAGCTTCGTTGCTAAATGGCTAACATGGATTTTATTGAAAGAATAACTGTGTTTATGTGCTTTTACGAAGACTGAAAAACAGCATAGATTCATTGTAGCCGTGTCGAGTCCACTAGATCCATTTACAGGTGCACCCAGCTCTGTGAGTTCATAAACTCCTCCAGAAACTGTACCTGGATGATGGAGGCTTTCAGCGGTGCTTCCGAATGAGCTGAGCCCAGTTTGATGAACTGTTGTTGGTGTTGGCAGAAGGATTTTCCCCCGGTACACCAACAACAGGCGCTACATCATAATCATAACGCGGCGCGAATGTCTGCTTAAGTTCAGATTTTCACGTGATACGATATGATTGCGTCATTTACGTCACCTCATTCACGCTGCAGGATGTCCATTCGCGTCTTTGCATTGACTTAACATGTAAATCCCTTGCACCTGATCCTTCATCCACGTCTGGTGTAAACGCTGCATCAGGATTAAGAAAATATCTAAAATTGTACTTTTCTATTGTACTAACAAAATAAAATGAAATGTTAATAATGAAAATTGTAATAATCAGATTTTATTAAATGCAGTGAATCAGTAGTAAATAAAACAGGAAGAACTGACCAGTGTTTTCTTCTTGTCTCTCCAGGTACCTGTTTGTGATTTACCATGGCCAAAGTGCTCTGCAGCCTCCTTCTCCTAGGAAGCGCAGTAATGATGACCACCGCCTGCCCTAAATATTGTGTCTGTCAGAACTTGTCGGAGTCCTTGGGTACACTCTGCCCGTCAAAAGGTCTGCTGTTTGTGCCCCCTGATATTGACAGAAGAACTGTAGAATTACGCCTTGGAGGAAATTACATCATCAAAATTACTCAGCAAGACTTCACCAACATGACAGGCCTTGTGGACCTCACACTTTCACGAAACACCATCAGCTTCATTCAGCCATTCTCCTTTGTGGATCTTGAAACTTTGCGCTCGTTGCACCTGGATAGCAACCGTTTGACAGAGCTGGGTCCAGATGTCTTGCGAGGCTTAGTAAACTTGCAACACCTCATCCTGAACAACAACCAGCTTACACATATCTCCAAAGAAACCTTCGATGACCTGCTGCTCACCTTGGAGGACCTAGACCTCTCCTACAACAACCTGCGGGGAATTCCCTGGGACGCCATACGCAAGATGCTCAACCTACACCAGCTGAGTCTAGACCACAATCTCATCAACCACATTGCTGAGGGCACTTTCACTGATCTTGAAAAGCTTGCAAGGCTGGATCTTACATCAAACCGTCTCCAGAAGCTTCCGCCGGATCCTATTTTTGCTCGGTCACAGAGCAACATCGTTCTCAGTACACCATTTGCCCCTATCCTGTCTCTCAGCTTTGGCGGGAATCCTCTCCACTGTAATTGTGAGATTTTATGGTTGCGGCGCCTAGAGAGGGAGGATGATATGGAAACCTGTGCCTCCCCTCCAAGCCTCAAAGGTCGTTACTTTTGGTATGTTCGAGAGGAAGAGTTTGTCTGTGAACCACCATTAATTACTCAACACACCCATAAGCTGTTGGTCCTGGAAGGACAGACGGCTAGTTTACGCTGCAAAGCTGTTGGTGACCCTATGCCTTTTATACACTGGATTGCACCAGATGATAGGCTAATCAGCAATTCATCCAGAGCTACTGTGTATGAAAATGGTACTTTAGACATTGCAATCACCACATCGAAGGATTATGGGACATTTACTTGCATTGCTGCAAATGCAGCAGGAGAATCAACAGCCTCAATAGAACTCTCCATCATCCAGCTCCCTCATCTCAGCAATGGAACTAACCGCACATCTCAGCCCAAGTCCAGACTATCTGACATCACCAGCTCCACTAAAATCAGTAAAGGCGAGACCAAAGCCCAGCCAGAGCAAGTCGTTTCAGTGTCAGAGGTCACTGGAGTCTCTGCTCTGATTAAGTGGACGGTTAGCAAAGTAGCGCCAAAAGTAAAAATGTACCAGCTGCAATACAACTGTTCAGAGGATGATGTCCTGATTTACAGGTAAATATTCTGTTTCCTTTCCTTTAAACAACTGGAGACTGATTAGGCACATACTGTAAGCACAAGTCTTTTTAGTTTCTCATTGAATAAATGTGGAAATTAGATTAGATTGTATCTCAATTTAAAAATGGCCATAAAATAAACTGGTTAACAGTAAGTTTCCATAATATATACAGTAAATAACTGTTAATGGACTTTTCCATAATTCCCTGCTTGACACCTCACTTTTTATGCTTTTTTTGTTTAAATTGCTATGCTTTTTTACTTATTGGTTATGTACATTAGAGTCTTATGTTACATCTAATTTCGATAAACAATTTTTATTGCATTACTTTAATTGTATGTTTGTTACCATGATGTTGTTTAATAGTTAACATAGATCAGTGGATCTCAAAACTTTTTACACCAAGTACCACCTCAGAAAATATTTGTCCTTTCAAGTACCACCATAATTACCTGCATTAAAATACAGAAGAATAGTACACCTAACTATTCAGATATAGCTCGGCAGTTAAAGAATGAGGCTGTTTTTTTGTTTTTTCATACAAGAATATTTATTATTGGCATCCACTATAACATTGTAAATACAGTTTGAACAGTAACACTACACTGTGCTTACAAGTAATAAAAAAGAAGTGTGTTTAACTTTTTTTTTTTCAATTCAGTAATTCTTTTGCATCTACTATTACATGGAAGCTTGCATATCACAAGTAGTAAGCATGCCACATTTTGAAAATCACTGACTTGGAGGATAGGAATTACAGTGACATTTAAGTAGAGTCATTTAAGCAGTTACATATTAGACTTTGCTTCTCTATTGTTTCAACCGACCAGTAATTTGTATAAGCCCATCCTAATCACTGACTCACTTAACCTTTCTGGAATCAGTTACCCACAAGTTTTGTCTAAACTCACCTGCACTTAATTCATATTTCTTCTTGTCTGAGGAGTACTTCCAGGCAAAATAGGACCATTATTTGGCTGAGTCAAGGAAATGATAGCATCTATTACATGAAAATTGCAGTGGTTGGTCCTTTAAAAATGTCTAGTGAATGCCAGTATGCAGTCAATTTAGCCAAAATGCTGCATCAGATATACATTTATTTAAACATGTTTTTCGATGATTTACCAGTATTTTCAGCTTATTTCTATTAGTTTACTTTATATTTATATGATCTAAATAAAATATGCTTTCAAAGTAGTGTGTTCCCTTTACAAACTGCCTAAATATTACCAGTTTTGCATAATCATTATGCTGTCTTGTTTCTTTGTCTTAAGATGAACAGAGCTTTTCATGTTTTGGAAAGCGTACAGTTTATAATCTACACAAAATGAGCCTGCTGTTTATTTACTGCTGCCTCTTTATAACTAAATGAATTCATGCGGTTGGATTGCATGGATCTGTTATCTTCCGCCTGACTTGGAATAGCAGTGTTAACCTGGATGCTAGCAGCAACAAAGAAAAAAAAATCAATCACTAAAGCTCTAGTGGAAAAAAGGTTGGGCTCTCTCGTAAAGCTGTCACCACTGAATGTATTGTCTTCTCCTGTGATGGGAAAGCAATTATGAATGAGTAATGGACTTGCTGGCATAGAGGCTTAGCATAGACAATGTGTCAGACCACCATGCTAGATGTGGTTACAGTGCAGTAAAGGATATCTTGAGCATAAAAAATATATTTCCTTTTGAGCTAAGTCAACTGTATCGGAAGTGAAGACACTTTGAGGATAAATCTGCTGGATTGCGCCATGAAGCACGTGTCAAATCCATCCAGTAGTATGGCAGGATGTCTTGACAGAGCACAGGGATGGTCAAACTTGGTCCTGGAGGTCCCTGCAGAGTGTTGCTCCAATGCTAATCAAACACACCTAAACCAGCCAATCAGAGTCTTCAAGATCACTAGAAAGCTAAGCGGTTGTGTTTGATTAGGGTTGGACCTAACCAAGCCTAATCCAGCTTTTTGGATCTCCAGCAAACACTCTACAGTTTATCTATTTAGTGTTGTTTTTTTAAGCGCAACATATAATGACAACTAGGCAATACAGGCAGTGTGTGCCTTCATGCCCTCATAATATCACAGAAGGGGACACACACACACAAGCTCTGTGTTGAGTGTGTGGGAGTGGAGCATGTTTGTGCAGCTCTTAAGGGAGCTAACAACGAACACTGTGATAAACTCTCCCAGAGAGTACTTTGCTCCCACTAAGCATACCTTGAGCAGCGCACTTGGCAAGGCGCACTTCATGGTTTGGTTCATGCTTATGGTGACTCAGATCTTGGGGTTTGCAAATGGATCTAGTGAAGGTGTTGGACATGAGCACTTCTCTTTTTCTACCCTTGCCTTCTAGAAGAAAAATAAAACACAAGTTAAAGATGCACTTGATAATAATTTCCTTGCACCTAGACTGTTTCCTCTGCTTTGGGTCTTCCATGTTGTCTGTATATAGTTGACCATATCATGGAATAAACCATACTGTTTTCATAATTATAACGCTGTTGCATCCAAATGGGTTATGATTATGAGTTTAAAGAAGTTTGTGCATAGAGTTTTGTGGAAAATCTGGCCCATCATTTAGTGCCAATCTAGTAATCAATGCTAAAGCCCTCGACATGACCCTCTAGACCAGGCAAATTGTCATGAAGTCAAATATGTCATCAAATATGTAGCAAAAGGTCAGGAAATATTACTACTTTAACATAACAGGCTGAATTGAAGACATGAAGGGGGTGGAGTAGGCTTGGGTGCTATTAAATAATTGTGCTGGGCCACAGAATTGTCTCTCCATTGTTGAAAAGAGCCTAAAAAGTGTCTGTCCTTGAGGCAGGAGAGGGACATCTCTGGCTTAAAATGTCACACAAAAGTAGGGAGGCATAGCATGTTTGCTGGATGCTCAAATTAAACTACCAGGCATCATTTAACACGGTCACCACGAAGCATTAGGGGGAACTGCTTAGGCAGATTTTCACAAATTTCTTGAACCCTGCTCTCGGGACTGTGGGACTGCCTTGTGGGAGTAGTCTTGGCCACAGCCCAGCTCTTCATACACCCACATTGCAGAGCAAAAACACATCTTGTGTCGCATTTTGTAAAGACAAAATGGTTTAAGATGATACTCACAGTCAGGGCCTGTGAATGAATCTGAGCCACATCAGTCTCTCAAAAAAGGCCACGGTGAAGAAGTCCTCAAAACAGCCACATCATGCTTCTGAGGGCTGACTTCTCTGAAGGCAAGCATTGTTCACCTCTGTACACAATGCCTGCTTCCCTTCAGTGCCCTCATGGGATTTCACTGTCAGTCCTGCCACTTTCAGAGCTTTGAGGCACACCTAGTTAGCACATGTACTAGTAACCACTCGGAAATGTCGCAGCAAAAAATCCTCACATCCCTCTGTAGAGAGCTCAAAAAGAATTAGATCTTTAGTACCCTCTAGTTATTTGCTTCAGAGCAACATATCAACTACTTTAACAATGTCAGAGGCGATAGGGTTCTTCTGATATTGATAAACCTTGAGTAGGCTCTGATTATGCAGGAAGAGGTGAAGACTATCTTGTGCAAGGGGACCACAGAATATGTTTACACACACAAGAGAGAATTCAGGAATGGATTCTAGATATGTCAATTAGTCATACACTTAGCCCATACAAAGTGAAAATATTCATGTTCAGGATGATCATGTCTGAATTCAAATCCAAGGATAGAGGTTTGAGACGAAAGAGGGAAAGAGTCTTGTCACAATAGATCTCAAAGACACAAACTTTAATGTAGACATCCTTCCTTGGCACAGGAAGTTCCAAAGGTTTGCTTTTTGAGCTCTTCCGTTTAGTTTTCCTTTGTTACCCCAAATGTTCACAAAGTTAGTGGATGCAATTTTGGCTCCATTATAACGTTAAGGGATTCATATCTTCATGTATCTGGATGACTAGCTAATATTAGCACTGTCAGGGCAACTAGAAATTCATCATTGCGATTTGATGCTCTTTCATGTAAGGATGTTGCCATTCAGACATCAAGAAAGTGTGCTTTCTCCAGGTCAGAGAACCACTTTTCTTGGCAGATTTTGGGATTTGATTAGGATGCTAGTATGACTGTCATCTGTACACAAAGAGTCAGTTCTATCAGCAGCGACTATAGTAAAGCTAGGCCACTTCATCACCGTGAAGCAGTTCACAGATCTCAGGGGCCATGCATGTGCACAACAAAGTGGTGGTCTACATCAACTAACCAGGGGAGTCTGAGGTTGTATGTCCTCTCTAGACTAGTACACCTAATCTTTCTCTGGGCCCAACAGAAGCTGCTGTCAGTCATTGAAGTTTATATTATTGGGCATCTGAATCAGAAGGCAGGCATCTTGTTTAGAGAAGCAGGGAATAGATAATTCACCAAGAACTGGTGCAGCTCATTTGGAAAAATTTGGCCAAGCAAAAGTGGATCTGTTTACCTCACAGGAGACATCCCATTGTCTACTGTGGTTTTCCCTTATACAGTACATCCAGACCCATTAGGTTTTGATGCCATGGTCATAGAAAAAAAGCCTTAGACACTATTTAATTAATTAGCCTTCTCTGAGCAGGGTAGCTGGCTAAATGATTGCACTCTAATTAGTATTCTCACAGTCTACATCCACTGCCAGGTATCTGCAAAGGATGTTCTACTTAATGATGCACTAATCAGACGAGAAAAAAAAAAATCACTTATGATTATGTCCTCTGTACTCCCGGTGCATTTTACATAGTTGAGTGGAGAATTACTTCAAAAATTACCTTAAAGGAATATGATGTTATATACATAAGTAATGACTTACTACTATGGAATCCTAAAAAAAATGATTACAGTTAGCCTGTTTAAATGATTGTGTTGACAAAACGTTGAAAGTTTAATAAAATATGATATATGTATATTTAATCCTCATATTTTAGGAAATAGGATTTTATTAGTATTATTATCATTATTATTAGTAGTAGTAGTAGTAGTAATAATGGTAGTAGATTTTCCTTCATCAATAGCAGCATATACTAAATTTCAAAACTAATGTTTATATGATGTACTTTTTAAGCAATTAAGTTTTATTATATGAAAAAAAATAAAGATTGTGTTCTTTCAGTGTGCAGATCATCGAATGCATCCACAAAAAAGCAATAAATAATCTGAATATGAATTTTAATACATTCCTTTAATACCTTCTTTCATACTTGTATTAATCTCATCTCTTGCCATTCACAGGATGATTCCGGCAATTAGCAGATCCTTTTTGGTCAACAACCTGATGCCAGGGATGCAGTATGACCTGTGTGTGTTGGCCATCTGGGAAGACACTGCCACCACACTTACTGCTACCAACATTGTGGGCTGTGTGCAATTCGAGACACGTGATGAGTACCCTCGCTGCCAGTCACTTCACAGTCAGTTTCTAGGAGGAACCATGATCTTAGTGATTGGCGGAGTGATTGTGGCCACTTTGTTGGTTTTTATTGTCATCCTTATGGTCCGCTACAAAGTGAACAGCGGTTTGCAAGTTTCAAAGTTAGTGACGGTGAGCAACACCTACTCCCAGACCAATGGGAGACCACAAGCTCCACAACGTCTTAACAATGGCGCTCCTACACCACAGACACCAAAAACTGTAGTGGTGATGCGAGATGAAGTGGTGGAGTTTAAGTGTGGCTCTTTGCAGAGTAGCATCTCGTCCTCATCATCCTCCTCAGCAGACACACTTGGATGTGATAAAGTGGAGTCCTTCAACCGGCATGTAGATTCGAACACCTTGCCCCATAGGTGGAAGCAGTCGTCAGCCAAGGCACGGCCAAACTTGGATAACCTTCTTGGGGCATTTGCCTCTCTGGACTTGAGAGCTCCCATAAGAGATCCAGGAGGACCATCTTCCTCTGGGACCATGGCAATGGCCATGAGACCCCCAACTGACAAGGAGCCTCTGCTAGGCCGAGGAGATTCTAAGCTTGGAAAGCTTGTAATGCTGCCATCAGAGAACAAGCCCAAGCGCAGCCACTCATTCGACATGGGGGACTTTGGTGCTTCACAGTGCCTTAGCTACCCACGGCGTATCAGTAACATTTGGACTAAGAGGAGTCTCTCAGTTAATGGCATGCTTCTGCAGTGTGACGAGAGTGAGGGGGAAGGCGATAAAGCGACATTTGATAGCTCTGAGTGGGTCATGGAGAGTACAGTCTGACAGGGACATCAGATTAGCTCTGCCAAAAAAGAACAAAAAAAACATTCTTCAAACGTTCGGGTAAAAAGGATACAAACTTGCTGCATCATATGACGTCAAGAAGGACTCAAATGGTATAATAAAAAGACACCTCAGCATTGGCCATGACTGTGTAATGCATGATTTTCCATCTCAATATTGTCCTTCTGTTTATTTGATCACAAAAAATTGTTCAAATGTATGTGTCTAAGTTTTAGGGATGCAAACAGGGCCAGAGCTCATCCTATTTATTGAGACATGAATGAAGGATATCTCCAGTTGCCTTCAAGCATTAAAGCAGATATGAATAAATACCCAAGAACAAGAGATGTTTGGGTATCTCAGAGAAGCAGGGGAATAAAAGAGAGAGTTTATCCGACTGTGCGCTGCAGTTTGCCAAGAGGATTTTCTTCAGCTAATGTGGATGTGCATCACAATGGACCAAACGTTCCCATGAGGTGAGACTACGTAGAAAGAAACAGAAAGAAAGAAATGCAAATGTAATGAAATTTTGTAGGTTCTTCTTTTGTTTTTGTTACTTCTATTGCAATGTTGGACCGAAGTTGCACACTGTTAATTATTTTTATTATATTTATATGTCAGATTCATGTGAGGAAAAAAAAACAACGACGCAGTCTGTCATACATGTTTTTCACAACGAAATTCTACTAATTGTTGGTAATGCTTCATTACATTATGTGCCTATATTTCAGTTTATTTTTCAGTGCATCTATCACATTTGTCATTAATTTCTGCATTTGGAAGTTGCTGTCTGAACAGATCACTGCAAATTGTAGAGAACAGAGACTTATTTTAGAGACTAAAAGTCTGTCTATCTTAGGACCATATTACTTACTAAATTTTACACCCAAACAACTCATCACAAAAAAGAGAAGTAAATCATCTTCCAAGATGGGCTAGATAAGGTTCAATTATAATATAATTGTTTTCTCCAGCTACCTTGAAATTGTTAGCAAGGCATATGAAAATCTTTGATAAGGTCTACTTGGTATTGTCAATTATCGTTTTAAAGAAATCACTGCGCCATGGTATTACAACAATATTTTCCAAGATTATTCCAATGATAAGATAAAACATTATGCTTTTCTGTGATATTTAGTAATGTAATTACCCCTTAAACAGTATAGATTTATTTTTTATTCTATTTGTAAGATTAGTTTGTTACAGTAGCATTAATTATTTAAGTTTCCACTCAACACATCCATATCTTAAAGTCTTAAAGGGATAATTCATCCAAATACTCAACCTCAGCCCTCTTTATTAAATTGAACACAAGATAATATATTTTAAAGAAAACAAAAGA
The DNA here is from genome assembly GCF_903798145.1 of Danio aesculapii. Classification (NCBI taxonomy): domain Eukaryota; kingdom Metazoa; phylum Chordata; class Actinopteri; order Cypriniformes; family Danionidae; genus Danio; species Danio aesculapii. The sequence goes on from NC_079451.1 coordinate 15,367,540, forward strand.
GCCGGCAGCTAGCTCTCTGCAACTCTCACATGGTTGCTCACTGATGCTAAACAGGGCTGTGCCCTGTCATATATATATATATATATATATATATATATATATATATATATATATAAATATATATATATATATATATATATATATATATATATATATATATATATATATATATATATATATATATTCTTATTGAAGTTCACATCCACAAATATAAAATAAACAACTGTAATAAAATAAAAAAGTAACAAAACTGGGTAGGGATTAGATAGGCTACTTAAAAATTTTGATTCCTCTTGTCCGATTCCTGCACATTTTTTCACTAGCTACTCAGCCGGGAACTTCGCCGCTGGAGAACACCTTCAATAATAATCTAAATATTTGTTTAGAGATGGACCACAAGATGTGCTCAAAAGTGTGGCTACATGTGGTGAAATATGATGCCAAGGCTAAGTGTAATTATTGTAATAAACTAATATGTTATAAAGCAGGTTGACCAACATGACAAAGCATCTGCGGTTGGTTCACATACTTTACAAACATCAAATTAAAAGAATGGCGTGTTCATTGTGCATCCTGGGTGCAACCAAAAAGAGTTGTGCATTTTCATTTAACTTTTTGAGCGTGCTGAGCAATTCAGTGTAAGTTTTTATTTAAATATCTTGAGATGAAACTAAACATTCTCTCCACCTCCTCATTCATAAACAGCAGGCCATGCTGCTGAAGCGCAGGAGAGGCGGCTTTACAATCCGTCATTCATAATCTTAGCTTCTGTATTGGAGTCGAAAGAATATATATAAAGTAGATAGTTCCTTTAACAGTCCGGATATGTTTAACCTTTTTCTTTTGCAAAATTTTCTTCAGCAAATTAGATTTTTTTTTATCTGCTTCATTGTTTTAAATCCAAAAGCCATGCAGTGCCCATGAATTAGTGTTTTTCCATAAGATATACCTGTGTGAATGTTTTATTTTGTGTGTATAGTCTTTAATGTGCTTTTTAAGAATTGTATTATATTCAAAGCAGCATTCACGGACAAAAATTTATCTTTAAAAACGTGGCATGAGAGTGTTGTGTGTGTTGGATGATTGTTTTTTTTGCTTGCGTGATCAATGCCTTAACCTTTGCATAATCAAAAGGCAGGTCATTTAATAACTTTCGCTGTACTAAGATATTTGTTAAACTAATTTTAGTAAAAAACAGAATAAAATGCATGGTCTAATTGGAAATAATGGAAATTGGTTATCTATTTCATTATTTAATGCATAAAATAGGCTAGTCTTTTCATAAAGTGAGTTTAATTGATCTGAAACTTTTAATAAAATTTCAATTATTGTAAATAATAAAAGTTGCATCAGATTGATGTAAAGAACGGCCAAAATTACTTATTTTTTTCCATTGAAAAAATTAGATACATTGTCTTCTGTCTACATGACTGGCAAACGTGTCAGAAAAAAAAAACTGCTGAACCTCTGCGAATATTTGGTTAAATTAGAAAACAAATGTTGTCTGTTTTAGTAATGTAAGCAATGCATAGAAAAATGCACAGCAGAATTCTCCTGAGCTCATTAATCCACTGACGAAAGCCACGTTGTGATGGCTTTTAAGGTCATAAATGAGGTTTGTTGTGTTACCTTGGGAAGTTTGAACTGAACAAGAGCAAAGGCTACCTGATCAACATTACATTCCTAGAAAAAAAAAAAAACACACGCTTACTCTTGCTTGTGACAGGGTACAATCCGTAAACTCCACCTATTAAAATAACGGCTTGTCCTTTATACTGTAAAATTGCGACAATATTTATTTATTGATCGTGGGTCACTAATATCATCATCGTGATAATAATACGGTTAATCGTGCAGCCCTAGCCCTAACACCCCAGCATACTGATGGAGATTCAATACTGCTCAGTGAGATGTTAAACCGAGATCCTGACTCTCTGTGGTTATTAAAAGTCCCAGGATGTACTTCGAAAAAGAGTAGGGGCCTCTTACTGCTTATAAAACCATTCCCATATCATAACTGGCTTCATCACTCTGACTCCTCTCCACCAATTAGCTGGTGTGTGGTATGGTGCAATATGGCTGCCGTCTCATCATCGATGACATGATGCTGCACACTGGTGGTGAATGAGAAAAATCCCGCCCAAAGATGTGTAAAAACACTCTAAGTGTCCAGAAAAACGCTACATAAATGTAAGGAATTATTATTATTATTATTATTATTATTATTATTATTATTGTTATTATAAGAACCTGTAACCATTTTCATGTATAGTAAGAAAAACAAATACTATGGAAGTCAATGGTTACATGGTACTTTTGTCTTTAACAGAAGAAAGAAAAGCAAGCAGGTTTGGAACAAGTAAAGGGTGAGGAAACGATGACAGATCTTTCTGTTTTGGGTGAACTATTCCTTTAAGACTGAAATGTAGGTCAGAATGTTACGGTAGACAACATTTTGTGAAAGACAGGCGTTTCGGAAATGATCTGGATGACAGTTTTGTGTGGAAACTTTTCTTAGTGCCAAATGGTGGTGGAAAGCTTGATTTCACACAGAGGTGCATCATGAACTGGAGAAAAACTGAGCTTCTCCATCATCATTGTGCCCTTGAGCGAAGGCACTTAACCTCAGGTTGCTCCACAGGGACTCTCCTGCTATTAGTGTACTGCAACTTGCTTCGAATGGAGGTGTTGGTTACATGATGTTTAAGAACTGGATAAATCATATATAGTCATTATGTCAGATTTTACCATTTGAAAAATGTGGTGATACTTCCTATGAACACATCTATACTATGCTAACATTTGAAAAGAGCCGAAAATGTCATGACAATGCTATTATAGTGTTGTATGATCAAAATATTGCTTCTGTCAGTTCGGATGAAGGTGCATTATTAAATCATCATTCGATTTGGATCTTTTCAATAAAACACATGAGTATTTTTAGTTTAATTATCTGTAAAATATCAATGTATACATCATATTTCTTATATAGTGTGTGTGTTATAGATCCGTGTTCCTAGGAAGTTTTACCCATAACATACAATGTCTATTTTTCTTATTTTGAAAGAATCTTTATTTTTCTATTTTGTGAAAAGCTAACAGTTTTATTGCCTTTCTTTTGTCTGATACAATGTCACTGTATGTGGTTTGATTGTGTTACTATTACAGATATATATATATATATATATATATATATATATATATATATATATATATATATATATATATATATATATATATATATATATATATATATACAGGAAAGATGTGGATAAGCAAACATACAATACAGTTCTTTTTTATTTTTTCATTATTATTATTAATAGTAGCAGTGCTATTTTTTTTATTTTACGTCACATTATAGATTTGCATTCACTGTTTATAATTTGTTACTGCTCTTGGTATGATTCTTTCTACTTTTTTGTATAAAAATCATTTAAGAATGTATGATGGTAATCTGTACAGAGAATTTATCTTCCTGGTCAGAAAAAAAACTAAACAAAACAAAAAAAAAAAGAAAACTAAGAGAGAGAATGTGCTTTAATGTATTGTTATGACATACGCGTAAATGTGAAGCAGCATAGTCGCGTTTTTCACTTGGAGTTGTAGAAAAAAATGAAAAAGATAAAATCATTCTAAACCATTTCTGTGTTCAAAAGATTTTGCTACAACAAGATAAACACACAGAATTCATATTTAAAACTGTCTGTTTCCTTTTTTGTCTCCTTGTCTTTCAGCCTTCCAGGTTTTGTGCATTTCTTGTGCAACTGATTTTTTGTCTTACTCAAGTCATTACAATTAGGGATTTCATTCTCTCCACAAAATTCACATAGTTGTAGCAAGATGTACTTATTAATGAATATACTCCTAGGGTGATTCCTCAAAGATTAGATGAAGGCACTCTTGGGGTGCACAAAAACTAATTAAGAGACTGTAGTAGTCATAAAACATTAAAATAAGACACATGGCCTACTGAGATGCACACGCTTTCCATGACTGAGTTGCATGCACTTTCCATCAATTCTGCTTGCCGCCTCCCATAGAGTTTCATTTATGCTTTACACATTTAATTAGGCATGTTGTCATGGTCTACAGTTATTCAAAGGGACATAGTGTAGATTGAGCAATCAAAATTGCCCTGATGTTTAAACTTTAAAGAGCTCATTGTGCAATGAAAGCACAGAAACTTTCATACTGCAAGCTTCATGGTTTTATTTTGAAGCTAAACAAAAAAACCCATTTTACATTTACATTTAGTCATTTAGCACACGCTTTTATCCAAAGCGACTTACAAATGAGGACAAGGAAGCAATTTACACAACTATAAGAGCAGCAGTGAACAAGTGCTATAGGCAAGTTTCAGGTGTGTAAAGTCTAAGAAGCAAAGCATTAGAATTTTTTTTCTTTTTTTAGTACCTAAATTCTTCAACACAGGCTCATTGTGAAAACATACCCCTTTATACATTTCTGGAGAGTGCGAATGATGTAGCGTGAGCTATGTATTGCTGCATTTCATCTGTAAAACTAACGCTACAGGGTGGTATGATGTCTTCTGTTTCTTTTCGCGCTTCCAATTGACGGCTTACCTCCATGTGGACGGCGTTTCCACTGTTACAAGTTTGCAAAGTTGCTCGTCATGTACGTCGGAGGACTTGAGGTGCAGAGCGGAGTTGACTGTGACGACAGTATTCGAGTATGGTGAAGAACGCTTCAAGAAAGAAGGTAAAACAAAAACAAAAGACAATTTCGATATTTATTGTGATAAAAATTACAGATTTTGTGGTGGTAATTCCTAGAAATTTGCGGACAATATATATACGATATCTTATTTACCATATTAGGTAGCCTACTATGTTAGTGCAGGCTGACACAATGACATCGAGACAAATCATAAAAGTAAAGCTTCTTTATTTTGGTCTCTTGTCAAGACAAGTTCTGAAACGGTAGGGAATAAGCCAAAGGAAGGTTGTATAACTCTTATTTGAATCCAAGATCTTACTTTCTCTCTCTCAGATTTCATACCCGGAGCATTTGATAACATGCGCTACAGCTTCCCCTACCATAATACACCTAAAATACGAATTGCTGTAAAACTTGTCAGTGGCAGGCAGGGAAGCATTTTCTCGTTAACTGCAGGGAAAGAATTTAGAGAAATCATTTATCGAATTGACGCACATCATAATACCAGCCATACATAAAGCAAAAATAATGTCCTTCAATTTGGTCATGTCCAGCAGCCATCATCCTTACACCAATCTCTATCATTGTAAGCTGCTTGCTTTTCTGTCCGTTCCATTGCTGCATTTGTTAGATGTTTGCTCCCACTTTCTTTTACAGTCAGAAGCACGTCAAACGCATGAAACGCTCAATTCATGCCGCAGAATGTCTAATTGCAACTTGGATTGACTTCACATCTAAATCACTCATGCTTCATCCACGTATACTTACTGCACAGGCTGCAAAACTATCTTCCCCAACCCCCCTTCCATGTAATGTAATGATTGTGAGGGCGCAGGTGAGACGTAATTTTTCGAGAGACACAAATACATCACGTGCGCTGCATATGCAACATCTATAATTCATGTAAAACAATTCATTGCAAACTGAAATAAATATAATTTGGCTATCTGGTTTGGAATGGAATTTTTTTTAGATTATTTGCATTTATTTACAATTATTTCGCGTTTAAATCAAGAATTTTGCAGGATTACAACATTTTTAGACTTTTTGTTGATTTTGCGTTGGATTCACCGATCGCAAAATTGCCAAAAACTAGGGGGTCTGAATAACAGGGTGAGAATGTGGTAAGATCTGAAAATGTGGTAAGAATCAGGCAGCAGCGAGGACTTTCGTTTTTCTAGATTGCTTTTGAAAACACTGTCGGTTGAGTTTAGGGAAGGGGTGATCAGGTCAATCTGTACTTTTGAAAACACTATATGTTGGGTTTAGGGAAGGTGGTCAGTGGGGGTTTCGGGCAGTCAGTCAGTCAGTCATCAGTGACCTCTGGTGGATTTATGCAAGAACAGCAGGCGCAAATGGCACTCACAAGAGAAATTTGAGACCTGAAAAAGTGTTCACAGTGGCCCCTGGTGGATTTGTGAAAACAAAAACTGCAAAAAAAGTACCTCCTGGAACATATTTTACAATCTCCAGAAATGTATACTGGGGTACATATCAATAATGAGCCTGGGTTAAAATTCTTATATTTCTTGGGTGAGGTAAAAACAGTAACATATGACTGAGAAGGGACAAGTATAAAAAAAAGACTTAATAAATGCTACTACCCCTAAATAATTAAATACAGATAAATCATTTCAAAATTGCAGATATATATCATATATATATATATATATATATATATATATATATATATATATATATATATATATATATATATATATATATATATATATATATATATATATATAATACATATCATCAATTATTCAAGTTTTATGATATACAACTTTTTAATTGACAGTAAACTGAATCATTGTAAATGTAAAATAATGCTAAAAGCTTAAATTGCATGTTTAAAACATAATTTGCTTTATCATTTTGAACTATTCCTTTAAGGTTGTGAATTAAAAAGGAAAATGATTTAAACTTTGAAGATTATACTTCAAGGCCTTTTTTACTTTCTAAAGACTGCACATCTGTGACCTTTATGAAATATAATATGCTATGACGTCCTTTAGTACCAGCAGGAAGTACAATTTCAGCACTTGTCTGGCAGTTGGGGAGATTAAAATGGGAAAGAGGTCTTGGTAAAAGGATATGCATGAACACAAGATATTCACCCCAGATTAGAACAAGGTCTTTTCTCAACGCTTAATCGGGGTTCTGAGTGTCCACTCACGTCAGCACTGCCCTTCTTACCGGGAAGGAGACGCTTGCAGGCCAGGCCATCCAAAAAGACTTTAACGCATGTAATCTGTAGGATAATAAGATTAACAATACTTCACATGGTTATAATCTTTACAAACAGCATTCAGATAGATTATCTGGGTTGTGCAGGACATCGAGTCCAATTTATAGTTGCTGCAGATGTGTCTCAATATTTCATGCTTCTTTATTGCATAGTACACCTTACAGTTTACTTGAAGTATTCTCTGGTGTTCTCCGGTTCTTCATGAAGGGTTTGTTGTGCTGACCTTAGCAACGTTTTGACATATTTCACACATTTGGGGCATTTACCCCAAACTACTGGATCTCAGTGGATACAATGTTTACAGTAGATCGTCACTCAAAAGTTATGTTGTTCCCGAGTCCTGCTTGACAGGTTGAGTAAGGTCAATACAGTAAACAAGAGATTGCACTGGCTGTAAGAAAGGGGTAATTTAGGTGCAAGCCAAGAAGAAGCTTGTACCACTGTCTGTATAAAGCTCAAAGTGGTAGTGTGTCATGCTAGAGTAAATGGCTTGTGGAGACAGAGAGAGAGAGAAAGAGAGAGAGAGAGAGAGAGAGAGAGAGAGAGAGAGAGAGAGAGAGAGAGAGAGAGAGAAAATAAACTAAATTAAACAACATCATTGGCTTGAATTTCTTGATAAACCAATAAGTTAGACAATTGCATATCTACGTTTAAGGTCATTGCTAACCATCTGTTGTGTATGCTATTGCTCAGATTAACCCTCGTGTCAGATCTTAGGAGGTCAGCAATTCTTTAAAAAGGCTGCCATGTGTCCCAAGTCAATAGAAATGTCAACATCACCTTAGCTTACATTAACATCAGCTTAGCTTCACCTGTTTGTGAAAGCATTTATTTAGTGCACACTAGTACACTAGTTCTTATTAGGAAAGCATTAAAACAGAAGAGGACTGCTGCAAGTGTATTGAATTTGGTACACATTTGTACATATTTGGTGTACAAAATTTGTCTTAAGGCAAAATTTTGACCTGCGATCTTAACTTTGGAGATTGGTAACATTGACACTGGACAAAAGAGTGCGGATCCAAATGCTGGTTTGTTAGAAGAATGGTCAGGCAAGCAATAGTCAACATAGGGGCAAACAGATGTATACAGGAAATCTAGAGTTGTGGACAATAAACAGGCAGATGGTCAAAGGCAGGCAGCGAACAGGAATGAACAATTAAACAAAACAAGTGCCTAACACGGTAAGGCAAGGCAAGGAAAATACACCGTAATGCTCACAGTACAGTAAAACAAGACTCAGCACTGATGTGTGTGTGTTTGCGTGTGCTTTTTAAAAAGTCCTTGTAATCAGTCTTTGAGCAGCTCCCAACTGTGTGAGTGTGTAATCAATTGAATCGCGGAATCTTGAAATGTGTATGTGAGCGGTGCATAACAGGATAAGTAGTCCATATTATGGCGGATTTGTAGTTCTTGAGCGTTCTGCGTATTTACCAGGGATTTGCACCCCCAACCACCCCCCCCCCCCCCACCCCCTCCCCACCTCCACAACCACCGTTCTTTACTTTTTCGTTCGGTGTTCATGTCAAAATACTCTAAATTGGCCCTGCTGCCAGTTATTAAACCATATTTACACCACAAGGTCATGTTTGACCTTTAGAACAAATGGAAAATACCAAATTCTAAGACCAAACACAATGTTTGGACCTTGCTGATCGCATACACTAGTGCTATAATCTTGTTTATTCTCGCACCACATGGGAATGCTTTACCTATTTGTAATTCTAATTGTTAATACCAAGGCATGTCCTACTGAACTGATGCAGTAATTTGACAGAAGTGTATAAAATATATCAGTCTATTGTGTCTGCAGTCGTGAAGACCTTTGGGTGTAAAGACCTGCGACTCTTCCTGCGGGAAAAGCACTCTACTTTTTTTATATCCACACTGTTATTAGCACCTGCAAATCCCATGTCTCACAAGGCAGGCTACACAATCTTAATAAACTATGCATTTTGCCTACCTCATCAGATAATTCATATTCATTTAAAATTGGTCTTTGGAACAGCCAGTCTTTTGGGAACAAAGCAGACTTCATTACAGCTCTCACTACTCATTCTAATCTCAATAGTCTGGCTCTAATTGAAACCTGGATTAAACCTTATACTGCCACACCTGCAGCTCTCTCCAACAGTTTAACTTTTTCTCAGACTGGGAGAGATGAGGGCGCTCATTTGCTTCTCTCTAGGCTAGAATCCAATCAAATGTTTTAAGCCCTTCACTCACTAACTTTCCTCTGTCTCATTAACTTGGTTAAACGTCATTGATTACATTACACAAGTGTCCACTACTGGCAGAACATCTGAATGGTATTGAACTACACTGTTGTGTGATGTCACAATCGCATTGCAATCTGGGACATGCAGGTGCTGGAGTGCACATATGAAGAAGACTCGCTCCCTCTGTCAAAATCAAGGGATCAAGGGTATGCCCATGTACGCTTCCCTAGTTCACTTGACAAAATGGAACACAGTTTAAAATGATAGTGGGGATGACGAGGTGAAGTGCTTGGGGAGGTTTGCAAGTGTGTGTCTAAAAATGAAGTGAAATGTAGCCCTAACCATTTGAAACTTAATATGTTATCACTGAAATTCATACACACCTTACAAAAATCAATCATGTAGTCATTTATTGTCCTCTAACCCAACTAGGTAGCTTCTTGGAGGAATTGGATGTGTTACTCTCAACATTGCCTTTTAACACTCTGCTTGCCTCCTTCGATCTGAAGAGAGTGTCAACCTTGGCTACTCCCAAATCTGGTTAACTCCTCATTCTAAACCTAAATCTTATTCTTGAGACATCTCACTCACCTCCATACATTCCATTCCATCACATACTACACTCACTTGTACCCTCTTAAATTTCCTTTACGTTTGAAAAGTCCAACCCAGGCTCATTCTGAGAACGTAGTCCCTTGGACGTTTCTGGAGACCGCGAAATACGTAGCTGGGGGTACGTTCGGCTGCATTTAATTCTTTCCCGCCGCAACCAGTTTGAACCACGACGACGACCGGGTTCGAGTCCGGGGAAGAGCGGTTCCAGAAATCAGGTAAGAAAACAAAAACAAAATCCAAAAAATGAAGTGAACAAGTTCGTCACAGGGTGAGAATGTGGTAAAAATCAGACAAGGGCTTTTCTTTTTCTGGACGGCTTTTGTGAATCGTCGTTGGTTGGGTTTAGGGACGAAGGAGGGTGGGTCAGCCAATTTCCGGTCACATGGTCAACCATTCTGTCATGCAGGCAGACAGGCGGAAGGTCGTTCGACAGCGGCCTCTGGTGGGTTTACGTGAGAACGCCGCGGGAAAAAGCGCGCACAGCGGCCTCTCGCGGATTCGCCAAAACAAAAACTGCAAAAATACGTACCTCCCGGGACGTATTTCGCGGTCTCCAGAAACGACCCCGGGACTACGTTCTCAGAATGAGCCTGGGTTGGAAAAGTCACTTCCACCAACCAGAGACTTGACATCACTTATTAATAACAGTGCAATGGACACACTCTGATCCACCCTGTCATTTTGTTGAGATGCAATCTCTCCCTATCATCTAGGCCAGTGTACTCCACCCCCTCTGACCCCTGGCTATCTGATATACTTAAAAAAACATTGGTCTAAACTCAGGGCTGCTGTGAGAATGTGGTATAAATAAATAAAAAATCCTACTAAACTTAAAAAATATATACATCAGTCACTGCTTCCTTCAGCTATCTAATGCTAAAACATCCCTTTACCATAAAAAAATCACCCACTGCTCCAACTCTTACCTACTCTTCAAAACATTCTCCTCTCTCCTCCCCCTCCTGCCCCACCCTGAGATTTGTCAGCTATTAATTTTGCAACATTTGTCACCTCTAAAATGGCAATCATTTGTTTTCTACACTGACAGATGAATACACCAGTTGACTGCTACTTTTCTTCTTTGTCCTTTCAGAGATCGTAGTGTCAAAACTCATGTTTTCCAGTCACACTAAAGCTTGCCAACTGGACCCAGTCCAGTCTAATCTTCTTCAAGCCATCTCAACTTCAGTTGTACCTGTGCTTACTGACATTATTAAAACATCCCCTTATTGTGGGACATTTCCTGTTAGATTCATGCATGCTCAGGCAACTCCACTGCTTAAAACATAACCTCAAATCCAGCTATCAAAGGCAATTAAAGACCAATGTAACTCCTGCCACCTACTTCAAAAAACATTAGAATGTGTTGTCTTCAACCAAGTTTCTACTTTTTTCACTCAGAACAGTCTCCCCGACACTAATAAGACTGGTTTCAAAAGCAGGCACTCTACTGAGACTGCCCTCCTCTCAGAGAAGGAAGCCCTGAGACCCGTAAGTGTTGCATCCAAACACTCAGCACTCATCTTGCTGAATTTATCTGCTGCTTTTGAAACAGTGAATGACCAAATCATCTTGGTAACCCTTCAGACAATTGGCATCTCAGGAACCACACTCCATTAGTTCAGCTCTTACCTCTCAAATAGATCGTTCAGGGTGTCTTGGAGGGGTAAAGTATCCAATATTCACCATCGTCATCTCAATCTCTCAATAAAGGTCCTTTTTAACACGTAGAAAATCAGATCTTTGGAAGTGAAGGTAAAAAAATCTTGTATGAGCAATCTCAAAAAGCTTGATCATGCAGATGCAAATCTCTGAATAGAAGGTACTAATCAGTAATTCTCCAACAGCCTTGAAACATGAAATTCTGTGGACTCAAACACTTACAACACCATGAGGATCTTTAGCAGACCAGAAACTTGGATCCTTGGAAGTCTGTGTTGAATCCTGTTAATCTGGTAGTCACAGGTTCGGATCTTGTTAGAGGACAGTCAGAACTGTATGGATAAAAAAGGTTCTTAAGGCGTTATGCTATGTTTTCCTGATTCCAAACGTCTAGACTTGTTTCTTCAGACTTCTTTCTTTCTCTCTAGATCTTCCAGTAAAACATAGCACAGCAAAGGCCCTGGTATACTACAAATAAATTTTTCGTTTTTCATGTGAGGGCAAAATATATTTCAAAAAGGCTAAGTAAAGGTACTGTATAATTTTTTTAACACTCCAATGCCCGCACAATAGGCAAAGTTGTGAACACATCCACCCAGCTGTTTAACTGTTGGGTGTTTTCAGAAGTGATCATTGGGAGCCCCCTCTGATTCATTCATTAATTTTCTTTTCGGCTTAGTCCCTTTATTAATCTGGGGTCACCACAGCGGAATGAATCGCCAATGTATCCAGCATAAGTTTTACGCAGCGGATGTCCTTCCAGCTGCAACCCATCACTGGGAAACATCAATACACATTAATTCCCACACATACACTACAGACAATTTAGCTTACCCAATTCACCTATACCACATGTTTTTGGACTTGGAAACCGGAGCATTAGGAGGAAACACACTCGAACATGAGGAGAACATGCAAACTCCACACAGAAATCCCAACTCACCCAGCTGGGGCACGAACCAGCGACTTTCTTGCTGTGAGGTGATTGTGCTACCCACTGCACCAGCATGCTGCCCAGCCCCCTTTGATATTAAAGTTATTTAAATAGTTTAAACCTAAAATTTCACAGTGATGCCTCATTCACACTAGCAGCGACTTTGAAGGATTCTCAACTTTGTCGCGTTGCTCGACACACTGAGACTGAGTTCGCCGGAAGGAGCTCACTCTCCATTGAAATGAACGTTCTCATGTTGATTTGTCACTGCGAGTCGCTCGTAGTCTGACTGAGGCTTAAAAATTGTGTGTTTACATAAGTTTCCAGACCAAATTTAAATTAACAGACAATGTGCTGAAGACATAAAAACAAACATTACTATGTAACCTTGAATTTTAACTAAACATTTGCATTGCTTTTTTGTGCATCCATTTTGTGATAGTCATTTATGGCTTTACTTGTTTGTGACAATACTTTAATTGCTAATTAAGTTATTTAATTTTATTTATTTTTTTATTTTAACGATAAAATACAGTTCTGCAAGTGATGGTTAGTGGTCGTTTACTTTTCCAAAAACAAAAGGTAAATGTTAGTCAGTATATTCATTGATCAACTGATATTCTTTTTTCTGTTGTCAACAATTGATTAACTTAAAGAACATACTGAATATATAATTATGTACTTAAATATAATCCTGGGGGTTAAGTATAACTCGAAACCCCCCTTCAACAAAAAACTTATTGGGCTATATGCGCGGAAGTGTTTTTCAACCACAGATACACTTCCAGTGATAGTTTGATGTGACTCTTTTTAATTTCATAAGGTTCCTTTTACAGCGTAGATAATGTAATTTAATCAAAACATAGCCAGTTAAATATATTTAGTAAACATTCATTTAGTAGCTCAAGTGTAAAATGAGATGGTAGACCATTTAAACTCCAGCACTGCTGAAGGCAAGTTAAGGAAATTCATTTAAAATACTGTGATAAAATACATTTCCGTAATTTAAAGACTTGGCACCAGACAATGGAATTTATTACCATGCTTTTTGTCGTCTCACAGCAAGAAGGCCACTGGTTCAAGCCTCGGCTGGGTCATTTGGTGTTTCTGTGTGGAGTTTGAAAGTTCTCCCTGCATTTGCGTGGGTTTCCTCTGGGTGCTCCGGTTTCCCCCACAGTCCAAAGACATGCCGTGCAGGTGAATTGGGTAGGCTAAATTGTCCATTGTGAATGAGTGTGTGTGGATGTTTCCCAGAGATGGGTTGCAGCTGGAAGGGCATCTGTGCTGGATAAGTTGGCGGTTCATTCCACTGTGGCGACCCTGGATTAATGAAGGAACTAAGTCGAAAAGAAAATGAATGAATGAATGAATGTTTATTTAGCCCATTCCAACTACACTACATGACAAAATGAGTCATCTGTTGAACTGCATCCCATTCATTACAAATACTACAGAAAACCTATTACATTACAAACCACAGGAGAGGGCAAACTCTTCAGCATGATAGCGTTCCTTATACTTCAGCCTCCACATCAAAGATCCTGAAAGCAAAAAAGGTCAAGGCGCTCCTGGATTGGCCAGCCCAGTCAACAAACATAAACATTATTGAGCATGTCTGGGGTAAGATGAAGGACGAGGCATTGAAGATGAATCCAAAGAATCTTGATGGCAGTCCTGCAAGAATGCTTTCTTTGCCATTCTAGATGACTTTATTAATAAGCTTTTTGAGTCATTGCACAGATGTATGGATGCAGTCCTTCAAGCTCATAAGAGTCATACACAATATAATTTTTTTTTTCACTGCACCATGACTATATTCTATACTGTACATTATTTTTAAGTGAGAAGACTTTTGTCTAAGCAAAGTCAGACCTTATTGTTCTAATTCAATACTTAAAAATCAAGGCGTGATCATATTTTATTTTGGTAAAATAAGAGGCCTTTGCTTTCCATATAAGCCACTTCTAAAACCAACTGATCAATTAGAAGTCAAGTTATTGTTGTTCCTAAAACTTGGATAGGCAACAAGACTTTTTTGTCAGGTAGTGTATAAGTGAGACTTGACATATCAACAATACTTGAGTTTCTGATTTAGCTATCATCACTAAAATGACACAAAACCAAACCCTAACTTATACTTATTATTGATTGGTGTTATTTAATAGTATTCAATACTTATTTATACAATTACAGTGTGTGTGTTACAGATGTGTTTTCGAATGGACATGACACTTCTTACATCGCAGATATTTGCATCCCTGTATAGCTGCTGAAGCCTAAAGAAAACATTACATTTATATCACTACATCCTTTGTGAATGTAAATAGGAGATTTTCTCACAAAGATGCTGCTGAAATGATTTCGCACTCGTACATGATTGTGCAGAGGAATCACTTCTAGATGGATGTGTTGTATTCATAATGGCGTAATCATATCCATTTTTATTGATTTACCTCATCTCTCCGCGTAATGGCGCTCAGAGCCTCGACTTTTGCCAACTGTAATTTATCCTCCCCTAATAAACCTGCCATTTCTCTTGAATTACACAGCAATATTCCCAAAAGTGATTCCCACTCACAAAGACAAATGCGTAGTAGGAAAGTAAATGTCACTGCAGCTATGCTTTAGCAGACAGGAAGAGCAAGCTATTGGTGAGGCACCAAACATGCATTAGTGAAAGCCTTTTTTTTATTTTTTTTGTTTGGTTTTGAATAATTGCAGCTTTCACTTGGCAGTGTATCTTCTGTCACCTTTGTTGTTTCATCTGATGAATTGGCCCAGACACAAAGCAGATTATTCTATCAGCGGTTGTGGCATTCCCTGGCAAACATACTGTGAAATCCAACGCAATAAAGCCTGCTTCTGTAACTAAGGTGAGAGATGTTCCCCCACTGATAGCAATCAAGAATATTTTATGGCACATTTTCCATGCGCAAATGGGCGAGGAAATGGGTTTCATCCTAGAGTTGTGTTAAGGTGAATCACATTTTCTTGGCTCTGTCTGCCAGGTGAGAGGTTGGTTTTGGGAATCATCAATTTCCAGGGCCTTCATAAGAGAGAGAAAATTCTAGGCAGGGGAAAAAGACTGCCAGCAAATGCATCTCTATCAGCTGCGGATGAGCAGTCTGAGTGAGCCAAATGAATTAATGAAACACAGCTGTGTCTGTGTCTGGCTTTCATACTGTATCCTCTCAAAGTTGTCAATGATATGAAATCTGGCAAGGTAAAATATATAGATGGGAGGACTGAATAGTTATTTTGACAACCTGTACACACAAAAAAAGCTTTTTGCTGATTGTTAAAACTACTTATTTAATATGAGCTGAAGCAACACAACTTTAGGGATATTTTCATGTTTATCTGTCTGCAGACTGAAAGACTGTAACATGAAATGGGCTTAACTTGCTGTTATCAAGATCCCATTGAACCATGCGAGATTTCACAATGAGATGTTGTTGGCAAGATGGTGGAAATACCTTCCAGAGAGCATTTTCAGCAAAGGTTTTCATTGGTTTGTTTTCACAACCTATTACAGTTTTTATGATTGCTTAAGCACAAATCTGAAATTAAGGCTTATTTTGTCAAAACACTACACACAATTTCCACATCCACACACACAAACAGCAGAACACATCATACCTTTTGCAAAATGAAAAACTTCATTCAAAAACTTACAACAATATAATAAAATACACATTTACAGTTTGTTACGACCGCTTACACACTAAAATGAACTTTTACCACAATTAGCAAAACCATACACTCAAGGAGCAAAACACAAGGCTAGATCTGCACAACTGTAAGCATGTTGTCAGCTTCACAGTTTTTGCACAACATCACACACAGTGATTTGCAAATCACTAAGTGAAGTTTAGTTATAAACTAATTTCGAGAGGATCACGTGCTTATGATTGCTAGCGGCTGGATTCGCATTATCCAATTCTCAATGCACCAATCAGATGACTCCTAAGCTACTACAAATACCCTGGGTTACGTACCACCGCTATCTTTGTTTTGAAGAATCCCCCCTATCCACCTCTACTCCTTCTTCCTAGATGGGTGACACGGTGGCCCAGTGCTTAGCACTGTTGCCTCACAGCAAGAATGTCTCTGGTTCTAGGCTTTACCAAACCAGCAGACATTTCTGTGCGGAGTTTGCATTTTCTCCCCGTGCTCACGTGGGTTTCCCCCGGGTTTCCCGGTTTCCTCCCACCGTCCAAAAAACATGCAACATAAGTTAATTGACTAATCCAAACCGGCACTATAGACATGCTCCTAGTAAATGGTTATCTCTCAAGAGCAATCACTGGCTGTTCATTGGTTATTACAGGGGGGGAGTTCTCGAGATCTACCTGAGCTCAAACTCCCCTCTCGCCTTGCAACGGGAGGGAGCCCCGGGCTCGAGGATCTTATGAGCTCAGAGCTCTCTCCCGGGACAGCATGCCAAACAAGCTTATAATTAATCATCAGCTAAGTGTGAACTCTTGAAACACAGTTGGATGCTTTTGAGACAGATCTTTTTCATGATGGAATTTCCTTGCAATTTCAAAGCAAAGGCCTTCAAATGAACACACACATGAATCATGAGTTAAACACAGCCATCAGGTGTGCACACACACTGCTGCAAAACTGTAGACACACCAATCAGCTGTAACCACAATAAAAAAGCAATAGGTATAAACTATTAGTTTTCAATAAACATGTATAGGCAAATATGGAAGGCAATGTCGCAGTATGGAAGATGAGGCACGGAAGGGAGGAAAATTGGTAAACAGGTTTACAGATGTTGTATGGTTTGTTAGGATAGGGCAATATTTAGCTATCAGTCTATCACTGTTTGGTGAATACAGTATGTTCATGTACTTTATAGCAATACCTCTCAAACCCTGATTATATCAGTATTAGTCAGTTAGAAATGAGTGTTTAAGATTGATTACCGCAGTGTGTAAATGAAGCAAACAGATTTATATTGAATGAAGCTTGTGTGTTGCATACAGTGTGAGTTTTGTTTTAGTGTTGTAAAGTTTTGAATGAAGTTTTTCATTTTGCAAAAGATCTGATTTGTTCTGCTGTTTGTGTGTGTGGATGTGGAAATTGTGTGTAGTGTTTTGACAAAATGAGAGATTAATTTCAAAATTGTGCTTAAGCAATCAGAAAAAACTGTAACACCGTACAGAACCGTCTTCACTATACACAGCTTTATTTATTTTTAAATGGGTGTGCTTGAGAAACATTCCTTTGAAATGTATTTCCTTCACCATTCAGTAATAAATTGCAGTTCTGATTGCTTTAGACTGAATTAGATCACCGCACCACATTCCATCAGCAGAAGAAATTTAAGGCAAATGTTATCCTTGATTGTGAGAAACCTTGCTGTTTAAGATATATGTGATGTTTTTGCTAATGTTTCCCATTTCATTAATTTTTATTAGCTGTCATAAAAAAATACATTGGAATTTGCTGTTGTGATTTGCAAAAATATTTATTATAAAACAAACATTTTATAATGATAAATAAATGTTCTCACACAGAACTACAAAATTACACTGTTTACCGTTTGAAAGTGTTTTTTTTTTTTTTTTTGCTTTATTGGTATTATTTTTTATATATATTTTGATTATATTTTATTGTATAGTTATTTGTATTTAACATACTTGTAATAGACAGTTAGTATAAAAGAAAACAGAGTAAACATCAAGCATCAACCTATTTTTTTTCCACTGTGACATTTTTGAGTGAAAGGAATATTTTCTCTGTAGAATTGACTAGGCTTTATCCATTAGTAATTGATTGTATCTTAAAATATTTGCTAATTAAAATAGTTTCTAATTGTAAAGTACAAAGAAGTGGCTCTCTGTAGAAGGTTTTGTAAAGAGTGATTAATTGTTCATTGAATCTGAAGATAAATTGAAGCAATCTTTTCTGAGAGAAATCCATATTTGAAATAAAATCAGAGAACATGAAACAGATGGTATTTTGAGGATGTGTTACATTGGAAGTAACACTAGTTTTCAGCTGACAGATTGGTAGCGTAAACAAGGAAGAAGGAAAACAAAGGATATCAACCATTTCAAACAGAAGGTGGAATATTATCATTGTGGTGCACAAAAATTAAATACCAATTGCCTATAATCTTACAAACTATATCCAGTACATGATCATTTGTTTTGAAGAGCACCTTTCATGCAAAATGAACTTTTGGTCGCTGTTTGGACAGAAATGTGTGTAAGTACAGTGTGTAAACAGTCATATTGGAGTGATATAAACAAAACAAGCTTCTTTTTTTGTATTTACTGACTTTAAATCCCAGCAATTTTGACACCCACCAGGCTATTACGTAGCAGTGCGGTTTTCCCCACCCACCGACATTAATTGATAGGCTCAAATTATCATGTCTCAGTATTCATTCATTCATTTTTATCTGCTTTTCCGGGGCTAGGTCGCGGGGGCAGTAGTCTTAGAAGAGAACCCCAGACTACCTCTCCCCAGACACTTCCTCCAGCTCCTCCGGGAAGATCCTGCGACGTTCCTAGGCCAGCCGAGAGACATATTCCCTCCAGCGTGTCCTGGGTCTTCCCTGAGGCCTCCTCCCAGTGGGACAGGCCAGAAACAACTCCCTAGGTAGGCGACCAGGAGGCATCCGAAATGGATTCTGGAGCCACCTCAGCTGACTTCTCTAGATGTGGAAGAGTAGCAGCTATACTCAGAGCTCCTCACCCTATCTATAAGGGTGTGTCCTGCCACCCTGCAAAGGAAACAAATTTTGGCCACTTGTATCCGTGATCTTGTCTTTTCGGTCATGACCCATAGAGTAGGAAACTAGATTGACCAGTAAATTGAGAGCTTTGCCTTTCGGCTCAGCTGCTTCTTTACAACAACGGACTGATAAATCAACACAATCTCACTGCAATTCGTAACTTTTTGATTTAGTGGCTGGTATGAATTCGTACGATCTAATTTGTACAATTTAGGATGATTTGCTCATCCCTCAATGATGGTTGGGTTTAGGGGTGGGGTTAGGTGCCATGCCTCCTTTTTAAAATCGACTGAACTCGTACGAATTTGTACGAAGACACAAAAGTTCAACGCAGGCTCATTCTGATTACGTATCCTATACATTTCTGGAGAGAACAATCCGCCAGAGGCTAATGTGTACGCTTTTTTAGTTCTCAAATTTCCCTTGCGAGTGCCATTTATGCCTGCTGTTCTCATTTTAAAAAGAGAAACTCTCACAGAGACCGCTGTTGACTAACTGACTGGGCAACTGACTGCCCCCCCCCCCCCCCCCCCCCCCCCCTTCCTCCTAACCTAAATTCAACCAATAGTATTTTAATAAGCACCTATTGACCTTGTTTATTTAATTTTTTTGGCTTTTGTTTTTGTCTTACCTACTTTCTGGAACCGTTCTTCACCAGACTCAAACCCCGTTGTCGCAGTTAACTGTGCCCTACATCCTAAGTCTGACAACGTACACGTCAAGCTACTGGACAATCTAGCAACAGCAAAAAAGCCATTCACATGCAGGTAAGCGAGAAAAGGACAGCAAAATGCAGTCATAGGTTCCTCTGGCTACATAATTCGCGATCTCCAGAAATGTATATTGGGCTATTTTTTAAGAATGAACCTATGTTGCAAATGTTATTTTACATTTCAAAAAAAGGGTAAAATTTAAGCTCTTTACATAGATTTGATTTGATTTATTTATTTTCGAACAAAGTATCATACATAAAATATCATTAACAAAAGAATACATTTCAACATGGTCAAAAATGGAGTGGGATGAAGCACAAGCTTATTATTTTCCCACCCCATTACCACATACATCATTCGTCTATTACTTAAACTTATTTCTTCCTTCACTTATCTCTTCCTTTCTCATGAACACATTCAATCCTTTTGGCATATCCGACAAACTATATGTTTGGTTCCATTGGTTCCAAAAACAAAAACCTAGTACTGCAAATAGCCATTAGTTAAAATTTCATCATACCTTTCTCTTTTTATACCTTTTCAATCACCTTCATCATTATATTCCTTTAATAATATATATTTATACAACTTTTTAAATTGATTATTATCCTGACATTGTTTAAGAGTCAGATCTAGACTGTTCCATAGTTTTACACCACAGACAGACATACACAAACTTTTTAAAGTTGTTCTTGTTTTCAACCTCCTAAAATTTAGTTCTTCTATCAGATTATATCCCCCTTGTCGTTCTTCGTAGGACATAGGAAAAGAAAGAAGAAAATCTAGATCATCAAGAATACCTTTTGCATTTTTGCAATATGTGTTTTGTATTTAATACCACTGGTCAAAGACACCCATCAAAACGTGTTAAATGTAAATGATAAACCACAAAACTTCATTTCAAATTTAAAACAAGTAATCAACTCCAAGAAAAGTGCAGAGAACCATATTTAGCATACTTTTAAATTCTCTATAATATAATGGTCAGTGTAACCACCACTCATAAGTCATTTTCTTAGCAGCAGCGATTTGTAATAGAAAAACCCACACTTAACATTGGTATCTATCTATCTATCTATCTATCTATCTATCTATCTATCTATCTATCTATCTATCTATCTATCTATCTATCTATCTATCTATCTATCTATCTATCTATCTATCTATCTATCTATCTATCTCATATTTAAAATGGTTCAAATTCAAAGTTCTTGCAGTTCCAGAACATCTACATCTCATCCATCCCATATGTGCACAAAATCCCACAGACCCTTTATGCATACTAAGTTGGTAAGTACCCCCCTTCTCCCCCCACCAGTTATCGAAACATATACTTTAGCTGTTCAAAGGCCTGCCTGACAAAATTTAGACTCAGTTAAAGAGAAATTAATTCAACCCTATTTAGACTGGATTGGTGTTTATGATTTCTTAAAAAACTTCAGGAGCATGTGCACATAAAAACATGTTTATACTCGCATGAGAATCAGTGTGATTCACTTTCCTGAACATCAAGAGATCATTTTAAAATTTAAGGGAAATGTAAATATCTAGCATGGTGAGAAGAAAACTGTTGCTGTTATTATTAAATATCATAAATGGGATGTGGTTGAAGGGTGAGTTTTTGAAGTTCAGTAGGATAATAGATTTAAAATAAAAACTGCTCTCAAAAAAATAAAATAAACAAGTAAATAACAGGGTGAGAATGTGGTAAAATCTGAAAAAGGGGTAACAATCAGGCGAGGGCTTTTGTTTTTCTGGATTGCTTTTTAAAGGGCACCTATGGTGAAAAAGCTACTTTTCAAGCTGTTTGGACAGACATATGTGCATGTATGGTGTATAGACCGTCATATTGGGGTGATATAAACACACCCAGTCCTTTTTTTTCAATTTAGCAACATAAAAAACGGTGGACCAATTGGAGCGGTTTTCAGATCGACCGCAACTTTATGTAGGAGTGCGGTCCCCCTGCCCACCGAATTGATTGACAGCTGCACGTATTAACATGTCCCGGTAGTCATGTGTATAATCATATCAACAAGACCAGATGTGCGCAAAGCAACCGGGAATCTGTTCAGTTCGCTAGGATCATCAAACATCATCAAATTTGATCAAGAGTGAGTTTTACAAGTTTAAAATGTTTTAAAACAGTGCACGTGTGTAATGAATTACAGCGATCAGGTTTATTTTGTACATTAACTTAACAGATATTCATACAGCAGTGGATAGTAACCTGTATCCTGTCACATTTACGTGCAAAAAGAGTGCAAAGCTAAACAGGTGCTCTGTCTGTCTGTCTGTGTGTGTGTGTGTGTGTGTGTGTGTGTGTGTGCGTGAACTTTGTGTGACTCATCGATGCAACTTCACAACAAATACTCATTGGTAAAGTTCTTACTGTAGTATTTCTCACAAACGCTACGTGAGATCTGCTTCCTTTAAGTCTGTCTGTTGTCTGACGCAGCCTAGGGAGAAGATTAAGGCACGCAGAAAGGCACGTAGAAATGGTGGGCGGGGATGACTAGCCTTTAAAGGAGCAGTACACCAAAACCGCCACCCAGTGCAAAAATGTATAAATAGGAATTTAATAAAATGTATAATAAAAAATCTGATGGGTGATTTGAGCTTAAACTTTACAGACACATTCTGGAGACGCAAAACATTTATATTAAATCTGAAAAAAGGGCTAACCTAGGTGCCCTTTAAAACTGTCAGTCGGGTTTAGAAAAGTGGGTGGGCGGGTCAATCTGTGCTTTTGAAAACACTATTGGTTGGGTCAGTCAGTCAGTCAGTGAACAGCGGCTTCCGTAGTCACGAATGTCACTCACGAGCGAAATTTGAGATCTCAAATAGCATACACAGCAGCCTCTGGTGAGTTCGCGAAAACAAAAACTGCAAAAGAAAACTTACTTCCTGGGACATATTTGGCACTCTCCAGAAATGTATATAGCGGTACATTTTCAGAATAAGCCTGGCTTTGTGTTTTCTGCAGGCAACAAGTCAAAGACACAATCTTTATTTCTATGTATATTTACTTATATAGTGCTTTATAAGGGTGTAACTATACACAAATATGGATCCATCCACGCATTTCTAAAGCGCACAGTCTGGTATTTCCATGTACTCACCACATCGTCAGCATGTGTGCAGCCACACAATGCACCAAAAGAGCAGCAGCAGCCAAAAAATTCAATAACATATCTGGAGTCAGACACAAATCATGGTTTTGGAAATATTTAGTATTAAATCAATCCCCATGCCATTCATGAATGTTCCCAGTCCCAGTTAAAATTAATTTACATTGTCACAGATGTGTAGCTGCAATAGCGAGGAAGCGTTGAACTAATTGCACAAATTTTAATAAACGGGAGCTAGCATACACAACCATCCAATACCTATGAAAACAGAGATGGAGAGACATGGGAATGACAAGGTTAGAACATGAACTAATGCCCGACTCACACTTTGTGATTTTTAATAATCCTAAATGATTGTAGCATGTCAGAATGAACGACCACGGTTCCCATGTCATACTGACTACGTTTACATGGACATAAGTAATCAAATTATTTGACTTAATCTGAATAAGACAATACTATGATTAAGGTGTTTACATGAGTTGCTTTTTGAATGTGTCGTACATAAACCCATTTTACATGTTATTGCACATATATAGATTAAAGTCATTGCGTCACCACACTATCCATGTTTCCTCTGGAGTTTCATGTATTTTCGGGTGTTTCATTTTTAATACGTAGACTTCAACTGCAGTTTAGCAGATTTACTTTCATTCAGGAACATTTCATTCATGCTCCCATGACGAACTGAGGTATTGGATGTGAGAATGAAGTAAGGACTAGTGTTTTAATGGAATTTGTTACCACATTTCACAATGTGTGTGTCTGTGGTCCTTTACTGACTTGGTAGGTGTAGATAATAGTGTCAAACAGTTGTGTGTATGGAATATCCTGTCACAAAATGTGGCGAAAAGTCCTACATGACGGTTTGATTAAGGTGTTTACATGTCTGTACTGCACTTCAATAATGCAACTAAAATAGACATACTCCACGTCTTAATTCGATTTCTGATTAGTTTGATTATGACTTTAGCTGGATTAAGGTAATCAAAGGTCGCTGTTTACATGGTAGACTCTTAATCAGAGTATTGTATTAATTGTATTATTAGTGTCCATGTAAACGTAATCACTGTAACATGCAAGCTGTCATAATGTTAGACTGAACGACAGTGAAGACCCGTCAAATACAGAAAAAAACTCACCTGGAGTTTGACGTCATCCATCTGTGACACTTTTATTTATCTAAAAATGATACCTCACAACAAACAAACAATTTTGCACACAGTGTACCTTAGAATAAAACAAGGAAGAACAAAAAAAATAATTTGACATTTCTCTGCAGAGGTTTAAAATTGTCGTGCAAATTGCATCATCAGATTTGGTGCTCCTATTGGTTCTTGCTTTGATGCTCGTCACAGCTGTTGTCAGACTGCAGGAAACTGTCCAAAATTTCCTGACATTGACAATGAAAATTGTTACAATGCCCATTAAGCTGCTGTCTATGAAAATGTCAAACCAACGATCAAAGATCACAGATTTAAGCCTAGGATTTCAGGACTCTTTCATGATTTACAAAATTTGTCTCAGATGACCAAATCATGGCTGTAATCCCAGAGTATGAGCAGGGCTTTAATTGTACTTAAATACACAGATGAGTTATCAAACACAGGTGAAACTAGGAAAACACTAATTACAGGCAGTAAGGGAAAGAAATCGTATGACATAACACATGTAGATTGTAAACATATTCTAAGGACAATCCTGACATTGTGCCCCCCTTCAAAAGGAGGCCTATGACTGAGGTGAAGACAACAGAGAGAGCAGCCAGGGTGATGTCAGGAGGGACTTGGTGGGATCTAGACTCAGGAGCTTGGTGGGACCCAGGCCACAGCCATGTTGATGGAGGCAGGGTGTTGACTGATGGCAGATCAGTTAGTGAAGGTGGAGACAGAGAGTTGATGGTCTTGGGGAACAGGGATAATCTGGAACACCAAAGTGAAGCCAAAGGCTCTAACAACAAGCATGGAGACAGAGAACCTTAAGGCCATAGAAGAACTGGAGCAACTGATGAAACATATGGAGCCGAAGGGATGGAGGAGCCTGACAGTGTCGGAGGGATGGTGGGACAAGGCAAAGCCAGCATTATCTCCATCAGTGGTGGGCTCAGGCATCAGCTCTTCACAGCAGGGAGATGGTGGGCTGGGTGCTGGTTCAGGAGTGGCACTAGAGGGGTCTCCCATTGCATTGACGGGTAAACAAGGATCCCTGTATTGTCATTTTTCACTCCACAAAGGCAGAAACATCCTCTCGGGGACCAATCATATGAGACATAAACACATGGAAAACAGTTCAGATTAATGTTAATATTATTTGGTTGCATTTATAAGTTAATAAAAATGTAACTGTTTTGATAAATATTCCATACAAACAGAGTAAATTGAATCAAATTGAATTTGTATAAAATTATCTTTCAGATGCCCATCTTCATCTTAGTCAGCTGAGCCACTATCTTCACCCTTTGCCTTATAGATCAAAGAGATCACCCTTGCCCTCTAGGTCTCCATCTCATCTTTGTGCTCCACCTCTTGTTTCTATTGCTCTTTTTACACTAGTACATTTTTAGTTTAGATTTATAATGAAAACGATCTGCGTCTACACTAGCTTTTCACCCAGCATTTCATACAGCTCTCCGTCTACATCATACCACTGAAAACGCACATCACGTGACCACACACACACACACACACACACACACACACACACACACACACTCTGGCATGCACTGCAGCAAATCTACCCAGATGAGAGCTGTGCTCGTCAGACTGTTCATCAAGGATCTACCGCTGGATCTAATCTCACTATATTTGTTAAACGAGATATTTAATTCATCTTGTTGTCTCTATCTAACGACATATTTCCTGACTTTGGTCTTACCTATTACTTATTCTCAGGTAATGTGTTTTGGCTGAGCTAAGATAAGTTAATAATTAATGAAACCACGTACATTCTATATATTGACTGATTGCTTGCCTTTATTTTCTATAATGTATAAACTTGGTGTACGTTATACTTTTATAATGGCCATTGTTGATTTTTAAAACTGATATTCAGCAAAAGAGAGGGTATGTTTCGTATTTTTATATGGAACTTTATCTGTTTTTAAAAAGCTTCTGAAACTCCATCTTTGTTCTTTAGCATTTGAGCCTTTTTAGTCTTGAGGGGTTTGTTTTATGTTTTAATTGTTATGTACTGTATGTGATGTAGGGTTTATTTTAATTAGTAATGATTGTGTTCAGCACTTCGGGCAACGTTATGTTGTAAAAATGTGCTTTATAAATAAACTAAACTAACTAAACTTAATGAAAATGAAAGGATTCAGAAATGTTATAGGCTCCGTTTTGTTATAAATATTAATACAGTGAAGATGATGGTCATATATGTAGCTACACAACGCCTCAACGTTTTTGGTGTCTGTTAAGTTGCTAATATCAAAATGAAAATAGGCAGTTCCTTAAATCATATTTTCATTTTATTGTTAATAATAATTGTGAATAAGGTTATGAAGTACACTCTTCCCTTTTAAGATTCATTTGATGTGTCCTCGGGAGTTTGTTTTCCATATGATATATCATACCATATTCTATAGCTCAACTTACAAGGAAAGAATGCAGGACTGAACTGTGTGTAGGCTACTTAATTTTGAGGGAAAAGCCCCAATCAGATAGGCAGATGTCTGCAGCCCCGCCTCAGTTTTCAGATGTCTCTGTTTTCCCCCATCCACACTGACACGGAGCAGCAGAGTTTTAGAATGAAAACGGCTTCTCCAGCGCTCAAAAACTCCGGCGTAGTGTGGACGGATGGCGTAACCGTTGCGTTTTAAAACTAAAATGTTTTAGTTTAAACAGAGCCTATGTGTCTGTCGGTCAGCCCCCTGGAGTCATTGACCACTCCCATTTATAGGTCCTCAGCCTCCTGCTCTATTCTTTCTCCTCCCACCATCATCTCCATCCTGATCCTATCAACTACATTTTCTTTTCCAGTCTTCCTCCTAGCTCCTCATACTGTCATCACTGCCCTCCACTGGTTCCTCCACCCTCCCTCTGTTGTTCTTGTGGAGTTGAGGATGTGTATTTACAATGAAATGTCACATTAATGGACTTTAATGGACTATGTTGTTTTCAGTTTGACCTAGTTTAATTCAGTTCCACCTGTCATTCATTATTAATGTGTATTTAAGTTCCTGTTTTTCCCCTAGTTCTTTGTCCAGTCTCATCAATCCGACCTGTCTTTGTCTGTGTTTCCTTGAAAATTGGTAGTGCAGTTCATCCGGAAAGTATTCATATCGCTTCACTTTTTCCATTTTTTTTTAATGTTACAGCCTTATTCCAAATTTGAATTAAATTCTTTTTTTTAATTCTACACACAATACCCCATAATGACTATGT
Organism: Danio aesculapii; assembly: GCF_903798145.1. NCBI lineage: Eukaryota > Metazoa > Chordata > Actinopteri > Cypriniformes > Danionidae > Danio > Danio aesculapii. Next base: position 15,394,887 of record NC_079451.1, read on the forward strand.
GAAAAAAAGATTTTCTGAAATTGTTGCACATTTATTAAAAAGAAAAACCTGAAAAATCACATGTACATAAGTATTCACAGCCTTTGCTCAATACTTTGTTGATGCACCTTTGGCTGCAGTTACAGCCTCAAGTCTTTTTTGAATATGATGCCACAGGCTTGGCACACCTATATTTGGGAATTTTTGCCCATTCCTCTTAGCAGTAACTCTCAAGCTTTATCAGGTTGGGTGGGAAGTGACGGTGTAGAGCCATTTTCAGATCTCTCCAGAGATGTTGAATAGGATTTAGGTCTGGGCTCTGGCTGGGCCACTCAAGGACATTCACCGAGTTGTTGTGAAGCCACTCCATTGATATTTGGGTGGTGTGCTTTGGGTCCTGCTGGAAGATGAACTGTCGCCCCAGTCTGAGGTCAAGAGCACTCCTAATCAGGTTTTCATTCAGGATGTTTCTGTACATTGCTGCATTCATCTTTCCCTCTATCCTGGCTAGTCCTCCAGTTTCTGCTGTGGATAAACATCCCCACAGCATGATGCTGCCACCACCATGCCTCACTGTAGGGATGATATTAGCCTGGTGATGAGCGGTACCTAATTTTCTCTCTCTCTCATTCACTCCAAAGAGTTCAATTTTAGTCTCATCAGACCAGAGAATTTTGTTTCTTATAGTCTGAGAGTCCTTCAGATGCCTTTTGGTAAATTCCAGGTGGGAAGTGGCTTCCGTGTGGCCAATCTACCATACAGGCCTGATTGGTGGATTTCTGCACAGATGGTTGTCCCTCTGTAAGGTTCTCCTCTCTCTACAGAAGAACGCTGGAGCTCAGACAGAGTAACCATCGGGTTATTGATCACCTCCCTGACTAAGGCCCTTCTCTTCGATCACTCAGCTTAGATGGCCGGCCAGCTCTAGGAAGAGTCATGGTGGTTCCAAACATCTTCCACTTACAGATGATGGAGGCCACTGTGCTCATTGGAACTTTCAGAGCTGCAGAATTTTTTCTGTCACCTTCCACAGCCTTGTGCCTTGAGACAGTCCTGTCTTAGAGGTCTACAAACAATTCCTTTGTCTTCATGCTTGGTTTGTAGTTTGACATGCATCGTCAACCCTGGGACCTTTTATAGACAGGTGTATGCCTTTTCAAATCATGTCCAATCAGCTGAATTTACCACAGGTGAACTCCAATTAAGCTACTGAAACATCTCAGGAATGATCAATGGAAACAGAATGGACCTGAGCTCAATTTAGAGGCTGGGAATACTCATGTACATGTGATTTTTTTCAGGTTTTTTATTTTTAATAAATTGCAACAAATTTTTTAAAAATTGTACCATTGACAAACAGTTCTTATATAAAAAACTCATAGTAAGTCATGCCAACCTTTTTAGATATATTTTTCAATCATATGCGCATTAGTTATGTTCCATTTTCTGTTACCCTTGTTTATTATTTTGTTAATCAAGGTTAATTTAAGTGAGTCTTTTGTTGAAACAGTACGTGGCTCTATAAGTCAAACAATATCTCACAAATCCTTCAGATTGGCCAAAATGATAAACGTCAAAATAAGATAATTTCCATATTAGCAATATTTAATTGCTATTTCATTTTATAGTGGATTTATGCAGCTGTTGCCTTGTTTCTAAAGAAATGAATTAAGACATGAATAATCAATATTCCAACATTAATTGTAATACCAATATTGATGTTAATATTTTGAAATCAAAATTATCAGAACAATTTTGATGGCACATGTGAGACAGCCACATATCACAACATGTGAGTCTGTTTATAGATTTAATCACCATGTTAAACAGGCAGGTGCATATTACAGTGTCTGACATCATCTTTGCAATAGCACATGTCTCTTTATTGTCATGATTATTCAGACTGATGTAGTCAGACATCATTAGTGCCAACATTAATAACAATATTGCTGAACTTAGATTCAGATTTAGCCAGCACTTTTGAGTTTGATTGGATGTCTGGTGCTCCAGCATATTTGACTATGGTGGCAGGTGTCACTGTCTTTATGTTCCCTACAATGGCGTTTCCAGTTAATAGGGACATTTAATGTTTTAATGGACAGGTGCTGCCACAGAAATGCCAACAATGACTATGTTTACATGGACATCAGTAATCAATCTATTTGCTTTATTCTAATTAAGAGAATAATAAGACTAAGGTGAGGAGTTGCTTGATGAGTTGCTTTTTGAGTGTTCCTTTCATGATCCCGTTTTACATGTTATAGCACATTATTCGATTAATGTCATTGCTTCACCATGCTATCCACATTTCCTCAGGAGTTTCATACAATTTTGGGTGTTTCATTTTTAATTTGTCAACTTTTCCTGCAGTTTGGCACTTTCACTTTCATTCACAAACATTTCACGCTCGCCCTCCGTGACAAACGAGATATTGGATGCAACTATTAACTGCTGCAAGTTTTGTTTTAATAGAAGCTCATACCACATGCTGAATGGAAGAAAAAAAACTCTGCATTTCACGATGCAGGTGTTTGTGGTCTGCACTGACTCAGTAGGTGCAAAGTGTGTCAAACAGCCATGTGTGTGTGTGTATCCTGTCACAAAACGCTGCGAAAAGTCCTACATGACGGTAATAGTTCGATTAAGGTGTTTAGATGTCTGTACTGCACTTCAATAATGTGACTAAAATCGGCATACTCTACACTTCTTAATTTGATTTCTCTTTAGTTCGATTATGACCTTAATCTGATTAAATTAATCAAAAATCGTTGTTTACATGGTTAACACCTAATCAGAGTATTGTCTTAATCGCATTAAAATCGAATTAGATTTTATGAGCTCAGGTAGATCTCAAAAACTCCCCGGCTGATGTGGCTAAGGTGAACTACTCTAAGAAGGAAAAATACTGATGCTGGGAGCTAGACAATAGTGCCCGTTTGGCTTGGTCTGTTAGTTATGATGCATATATTTGGACGGTGAGAGGAAACTTGGGAGTCCAGGGTTAACCCACACGGACACGGGGACAACATGCAAACACAGCACAGAAATGCCAACCGACCCGACGAGGACCAGAGCCGATGGCGTTCTTGCTGTGGGGCAACAGTACTAACCACAGGGCCACCGTGCTGCCCATCTAGGAGAAAAGGGGGAGGAGAAAGGGAGGGGGTTCAGGAAGAAGACTGGAATGCGGGACCAGCTGTGGTAAATCATAAGCATGTGATCCTCTTGAAATTAGTTCAGAAATAAACTTCACTTCATGACTTCCAGATAGAGGAAGCTGGAAGTTATAACAAGGGTGAGGACTATTCGGCCTTCTCAAACAGCCTACTTTAAAAGGTTGTTCAAGTGATGGTAGATCAGTGTCAGCAATTTATTATGCAATTTTTACCACCTGTTGCAGGGCATTTCTAAAAAAGCCTTGGAATAAGTTTTTCAGATTTATTTTCAGCTCTGTCCAAACTTGGCAAATGGCTTCCAAGGTCTTAAGGACACAAGATGACAACTCGTTAAGCTTTACTGTTTTATTTCCCTTCTGTTTGGAGCTGTATTTGCAGAAGCAACCAATTGTGTCTGGATGCAGCCTTGATGTTGCAAGCTGAGATTGCATATCTCATTGATACAATGCACTCAACTGAACTAGTGATGTCACTGTGAGGGGTAGGGTTAGGGGTGGGGTTAGGTGTGGGGGTTTAAAAGTCTACATGTAGCTCAGATTGCATTGCACCAGGTCTGCATTTAGACCCCTCTCGAAGCAACCGTTGAAGTAGTAATACAGTCACTTGTGATACATGTAGGTTGACAACATTTTACAATAGCAGATAACAATAAACAAATAAAATAACAATTTTAAATACAATAGGGAAAAACAAACATGAATTCAAAAACAGATAACATTTAAACTATGTAACTAGCATTTTGTTCCTGATGGTCAGTAGCAGGTTGTTAATGCCAAACTATGCTGTCATGTTCCAGACTTACTTTCAGTTTTCCAAGTTTCTTGTTATTTGTTATGAGGCTAATGGCAGTTGTGCCATCTGCAAATTTAACCAGCATGTTTGATTCATGAGTAGCTTAACAATCATGAGTGTAAAGTGTATAAAGGCTTAGTACACATTTTTGTGTTACACCATACTGCCACTGTGTCCAACCACACTGCCTGGAGGCAAGAAAGTTTGATAAGAAAGTCCAAAAACCATTTGCATACGAAGGAAGTTAATCCTAATGCATGAAGTTTGTGAAGCAGCTGCCTTGGTGTGATGGTACTTTTACAGATGTGAAAGTGCAAAATGTACAACTACAGGGCCATCCTCATGTAACTGGATGGTAGTAAAGAGGACACAAATGCAGGCAAATTTAGTTTATTTCTAACATGGGGGTTTATCTGACTGCTGTTTTTTTTTTTTGTATGATAATAATAGGAGCAGCACGGTGGCACACGGGTTAGCACTGTCGCCTCACAGCAAGATGGTCGCTAGTTCGAGACCCAGCTGGGTCAGTTGGCATTTCTATGTGGAGTTGCATTTTCTCCTCGTGTTCACGTGGGATTCCTCCGGTTGCTCTGGTTTTCCCCACAGTCCAAAGACATGCAGTATGGGGAATTGAATTAAACTAATTGGCCATAGTGTATGCGTGTGAATGTGAGAAGGTATGGGTGCTTCCTAGTATTGGGTTGCAGCTGAAAGGGAATTTGATATGATTGATTACTAATATATCAAAACAATTGGCAATGATGGTGAGAGAGCAATTGGTTGATCATCATTAAGAAATGTTATCAGTCTTTTATCGAAGGGGCACATCAGTTGTGGATCACCAGCACTGGTTAATACCACATGTCCTTGCACACATGAGGGCCGGCAGCTTTTGTAATGTCAATGTCTGCAGTAACTTTTTGTATGTAAAACAACGGGCGCTGAATTCTCCTTCAGTTATATTGAACTTGGGATTAATTTTTGCCATTTTTTTTTAATTGAGCAAAGAAGCCAAATCAAAATCCATTGCGAGATAAGCACCATTAATCAGATGCAGTATGCTGCACATCATTCTTATTTTTTTTATAGTTTGTAATTATTGCTGAATATTTCTGAAAGTTGTAGACTACAGTCTTTTTAATTAACAACAACATTTTCGGCACAAAAAATAATATATAATAACAGAGATGTAGTAAATGCTGTAATTTAGGGGCCAAGCTTGCTTTGAGATGCAAACAGCAGTTTCAATTAATGACCTAATGGCATCAAGTTAATTTAGGCAATTTTTAAACTAGACTAGTTTAATAGCATTACATAAAAGATAATAAAATATATATATTTATTGAACTAAACTGTAATAGCTGAAAATAAGATTGATTCAATTAATCTGTATTTCTGTAGAGCTTTTTACAATGTAGATTGTGTCATAGATAAAGATAAGAGAATAAAAACCCACACCAACCTTTCAAATTTTGGAACATTTCAGCAAGTTAAGGGTGCTTTCACACTTGGTTCAATTGCCTGGACCGTACCCAAGTTCGATTGCCCCCCCCCTTGCCACCTTCTCTGTTGGTTTGTGTTCACACTGTCTATTTTCCTTCTGAACCCCAGTACTGCTGTTATGTGTACGACAGTTGTTAGGTGACGGACACGAAAGTAAAGCTCCAAAATGGAAAGATGTCTACACATCACGGTTGTTCGGCTTTTACTGAATCTTTTGGTTTTGGACATACAGAAAGCGACTTGCGTCTGCCGCAAAAATAATATAAACGTCTATATAAATATAAAATAGTCCCGCTTGTCACCAAGGTACAGTAAGTGATACACAGACACACACACACACACACGAATTAACATTATGAAAACGATAGTTTGTTGTACAGTTGGCGGTTCACATCTGTTATTTGGTATGATTGCATTCATACCAGAAGTAAACCGTACCAGAGTTTGTGTGAACCGCACCACAGACCACCTTTTGTGGTGGTAATTCCCAGAAATTTGCGAAAAATTTTGTGATAAAAAATTATATATAAATGTAAAAAATTATACGCATTTACCATATTAGGTAGCTTTCCATGTTAGGTGTGCAATATGCAACAATTACATAAATCATAAAAATAAAGCTTCTTTATTTTAGTCTCTTGACAAAATAAGATCTAAAACGGTATGGATTAAGCCAAAGGAAGGTTGTATTACTCTTATTTTTATCCATGATCTTACTTTCTCTCAGATTTCACGCCCTGGAGCATCTGACATTATACCACACACAGGACATCTAAAACACGGATTGCCTAAAACACGGATTGCCAAGTTTGCCAACACACATCATAATACCAGCCATACATGTAAAGCACAAATAATGTCCTTCAATTCGTTCAGCGGCCGTGGCCCTTAAACCAATCTCATCTCCACCTGTCTGTTCCATTGCGCCAACTTTCTTTTGCAGTCTGAAGCGCGTCAAACGCACAAAATTCCCAATTCGCACCACAAGATGTCTATATCTCATCTTTGCTATTACTTCACATGTAAATCACTGATGCTTCATCTGCGTCTGCTTACTGCACAAGCTGAAAACTCCCTCGCGCCCCATTCCATGTAATGTAATAATAGTGAGGGCGCAGGTGAGACATAATTTTTTGAGAGACAATCAAATAAATCACATGCGCTGCATATGCAACATCTATGAGTCACGTAAAACAATAAATTGCAAACTGAAATAAATATAATTTGATTATATGGTTTGGAATTTGATGTTTTATTAGATTTACATTTTTTTGCAATTATTAATTAAGAATATATTTTAATTAAGAATTTTAGCAAGATCGCAAAAATTATAGGCATTTTAAAGTACTTAAGAAACTGACCAGTGCTTTTTGTATTCTTAATTTTATTGCAATAAAATCCATAAAATCTGATTCTGTAATTCTCCATTTCTTTTATTTATTTGAATCAAGTACAAGGAAATTAATTCCATTGTTTTCAAATACATTTTAATGTTTTTTTTATTCAAACACAAAGATTTATTTTATTTTGATGACACAATTCAAAAAAACTTGGGATAGAAGTAAAATAAAAGGGGAAATATAGGAATTGTCAGTTTTATATATATATATATATATATATATATATATATATATATATATATATATATATATATATATATATAGATATCTTTTTCATGTTTTAATTCAAGTGCCGCCAATTAAAAAAAAACATATTTCTACATAAACAGTTTTTTAAGAGTAGCTACTCACCTAAATTATATTACATAGGACAATTAATCTTTTGTTTTGATTAACAGAAATTAAGTTATGATTCAAGAGTCCACAGTTACTTAAAATACTTACAGTTACTCATTTATTCAAAAACAAATCTTTAAATCTGTTATGTGCACTGCAGGGTTTCTCAGGTCCAGAACTCATCCCAAGTAATCAAGGAGTGCAAAATATGTTTCTGAAAAAGGCCCAATGGGGGACAATCTAGATTCATGAGTAACAGATGCAAAAGCAGGCATTTTTCGTGGATTGAGGAGCAGCAGATGTAACAACATATGTGACTGGCAAATGTGTACAGGTACCATTGACATGGAGGTATATATTTCGAAAGCAGTAACTGCCATCATGATGAGACCTTTCATGGGATGTCTATGGTAGGGGGTGCCAGACCAGTTATAGAACTAGGGAAGCAATTTTGGGAACCAACGCTATCAGTTTTATTTTAATTTCCCATGCTGCATCATTGATAAGAATAGGAACAATAGAGAGTAGAAAAATTCCACTCCAACACCCCTTCATGTCAAACACCACCACTTTCTTCATCTCGAACACGATGACAACCCCACAGTTCCTATCATATGGATCATAGTGATGTTTTATAAACAAGTTTTGATCAGTTTTGACAGGCCAAATGCCCGTTCACACCAGGGTGCTTTTTGCTTGCGTTGTCCGTCGACGTTAAACTCCTTGTGACAAAATAAAGGGCGTTAATGTGATCGTGCACACCAATGCGCAAATTGGCAGGCGTAAACGCGTCTTTTTTAAGAAATGCCTCATGCTTGATTTTTGTTTTGACGCACCATGTCAAAACCTTCTCCACCAATCAGATTGGCTCTTTGGTTCACGTGTGCAGAGCTGCTTAATTTACAGTAAACAGAACTTGGAGGTGCTCAAGCGCTAAACTGTCAATGCGAGCGCACATTGAAGAAGATGCCCAGAGAAGATATGAACTTGAAGCTGCTTATTGCTGGGGTGAACAATAAACATTTCTTTATCGCTAGAGCTGCTACTGGAACCATCCATGCTTGTTTGAATCGCCAGTATTTTTAACAGCAAGCTTGTCGACTTTCTCTCTTCTTCTTCTGTTACAAGCTGGTGTCATAAGCTTAAAGTTATGTAGCGCCATCTAACGTAAAGGAGTGATTTTGCATACTCTTCTGCTCGATGCCAGTGAAAATCATTTGGGTTTGAATTCGGAAAAACATCTCGAAAAACGCTGACGATAAATGCAAATGAAAAGTGTCCTGGTGTGTACGAGCCTTAATTCATTATTGACAATCATTCTACTATCCAATCAGCTTAGGAACAAATGATAAATGGGAATGGTCTGCAGCTTTGGAAGGTCTTTTGAAGTGCAATTCTCACCACTCAACCAGAGCAAACAAACTGAACTATCATATGGATCATAGTGATGTTATATAAACAAATTTAAATAAATTTTGTAGAGGCTAATTCATTATTGACAATCACTCCATTATCCGGCATACCTTCATTTTCTCGAGACTTTAGCATCCCTCCATCACCCCAACTCCCCGCTAATAAACCCGACCTACTTAAATCTGAGGGGGGAGCATTCTGGAGCTGGGCTAGACACTGTGCTCAGATCCTTATCTCCATCACGACGAGGGGAATAACATGAGTTAGGGTGTAGAGGTCTGCAACCTGACCAGATTTCTTGTGGCGTGAGAATAAATTTCCAAGTAAAACGTGGTATCGGTCAGTAACTCTGGTGTAATTTGAACGGGAGCGGTCAGTCTAACAATATATCGCTGCCGAGAGAGAGAGAGAGAGAGAGAGAGAGAGAAAGATGGTGCTGTGTGTCACTCGTTATAGGCTGTCTGGACTCTGTAGCATCCACCTGGGTGTTTTTTGGGAGGCATATTTAATCGCTATACATTTTACGTATTGAGTGGATATGTTTGTAAATTTGACTTTGAAAGAGTCAGTGCCTCACCAGCCACAAACCTCACCGCACGTCACACGGCACTCATGTCTCATCACAAAGGGGCAAACGAAACTGACATTTAGCCTACAATTCTTGCACAACAAACACTTTTATCTGTTTTGACAGTACCCAATTTTAACATGAGATTTTGGAAACCAGATCTAAATTTTGCGGGAACGGTCGGGTAGAAAATGAAGCGGGTCGGGCAGCGGGTGAACAAAGGCTGAATATACAGCAAGAGCGGTTGGGTTCAGAATAAAACCTGGCAGAAGCGGGACAAAAATTCTTTCCCGCACAGATCTCTATGAGGTTGTCTTTCCGAGCTCAAAGCCCTCTGCCCAGACAGCAAGTCAAATATCTGAGTGTGAACTCGTAAATTGAGATTATTTTGAAAATCAGTTGCACATCATGGCACATCTGAAGTCTGATATTATGTCAGATGGGTCATAATCCTGTAAAAACAATCATTAAACAGTATCCTCAATAACAACTAAACTTTTCAAAATCTACATTTAGAAAAGAATTTCTGAATACTTTGTCAGAGAAAACATTGGCATAGTTTATTTGAAATACGTTGAAAAGAATTAATAAAATATTTATTTTTTGTACTAGAGCGCTTCATTGTAGAATGTAAAATATTCATATCTCCATATATGCCAGTTGGTTTGATGAATGGGAATAGTATGCAGCTTTGGAGGGTTTTTTGAAGAGCAGTACTACTCACCACTCAACCAGAGCAGTCAAACTGAAAGACTGATTGCTTCCACACTGGATTCCTTGTAAAGTGCGAGACCTGTCAAGATTGAAGTACACTCATATTATTCTGCCATGTGTTTGTTTCTATTTCCGGATGCTGGAAAAAAAAGAAAAATTAGCATGCAGCAGCATCTCTACATCTTGCCAATTGATTTCGCCATGCCAATGGGGAACAAACGGGATCGCATGCTGGTAATGAGCTGGAGTTGGAAGAGGAAAAAAGAAGACCTGAAAATCACACTCCCCTCACCTCTGGAGCTCAGCGGCACACGCATTCATGGCAAGTGTGAAGGCTGTCTCTGCCATGTTCTTGATCTTAATAAAATGAGTCATAAACGTGAACTGGCAGGGCTTACATAAATGCACACCAAAAATACAGAGTTTGAATCAACCAGACACTCAAATCAAGGCAGATTGTGAAGGTTGTTTTTTGTCATCCCAGTGAATTTCTTGCTTCTTGGTTTACCTAAACAAGACAACAAATCTAAGTAAGAAAAGCATTTTTTGCAGTGTACTACAAGTGTAACAATAGTACACTTTAAGCGCACAAGTTGTCCACAATTACGTTTTTAATTTGTACTAACAAGTTAAAGTATGTATATACTAGTAGTTTATATTTGTAATGCTAAATAACTAGTTTGGGAAGGAGCAACGCATTCTTACTACTTCTCGTCACTTTAAGATGCTCTGGATACCCCACCGGTATCATTATTTGACGAGCAGGGACTTCCGATACTTTTGGTCGATGACATTATGCATCCCATTAAACAGTTCATATGTATTTGTAAAATATGAATAATTTCATAAACATAATGTCACAGCTTTTGGCTGTAGTGTCCTGGTCTGGACTCTAGAGGGCACTTTGTTGTATGCTGTTGAAGTTAACAACTTCAGTTCCCATAATTATTTGCTGCTGTAATTTATATATTATGTTCAGGTGTTTGTCATTTGTGTTCTTTTAAATGAGCCTTTTGTGTTTGGTTTTTCATTGCTTCCGGATTGCGTTACGAGTACTGTTGGTTCTTTGCTTTGTTTCTGGTCTAGTATTGTGACATAAGAAAAACCAATCACAAAAGGCTTATGTAAGAATACAAATGACAAACACCTGAACATAATCTAGAAATCACAGCAGCTAAGAATTTAGCTGTGGTCACACTGGGCTTTTCCTCCCATAGACTTCCATTCATACGCACGCGAATGCGTCAGACCAGAAATGCAGGGTCATGCGTTAAGTTTCTCAGTTTGCTGCGGTGCAAAGTTCAAGCTTGGTGAACTCTGACCTGCGAAATCGCATCACTTGACTGCGTGAGACCGATCGAGGATCAAAACAGGACCTCTCTGGACAGAAATTTAAAACATGGATCAATCGTTCGCTTTTTTTAATGTCTAATCATCTTCTTTAATCCTGCCCCCTTTTGCAGTGCCGTACAACAGAATTTCGCACACACAAACTCTGATGTGACCGCAGCTTTAAGATGATTAGACATTAAAAAAGCTAGCGATTGTTCCATGTTTTAAATTTCTGTCTAGGGAGTTCATGTTTTGATCTTCGATTGGTCTCACACAATCATGTGATGCGATTTCAGAGTGCAGGTCAGAGTTCACCAAGTTTGAACTTTCCAACGCAGCGATCCGTGAAACTAGTCGCACGAGCTTTCATTTCCAGTTTGATGCATTTGCGTGCGTATGAATGAAAATCTATGGGGAGAAAAGTCCAGTGTGACCGCAGCTTTATGGGGACTGAAGTTGTTAACTTCAACAGCATACAACAAATTGCCCTCTAGAGTCCAGAACAAGATACTACAGCCAAAGGCTGTGACACATGCAATGTTTTTGAGCACTTTACCCTGAACCTACCCACTTCTGAACACCATAAATAAGCAGCAGGTCAATAAATGTGTAGTTACATGTATTTATTGCAAAAAGATACAAACACGGTCATATCACACAATGTTGCATTCCAAGTTCTCTGAAGCCAAACAATGTCTTTATGTGAAGAACAAGATAACTTATGAGGTTTTAATCTCTGAAAATTATTTGGCTTCTGCTCACTGATATCCTATGATTCAAAAGGATGATCCACTACATTGTAATGATGTGTCACAAGACACAGATGGAGCCAAGAGCATTTGATGTAAATGGTCACAAGACACAGAGGGAGCCAATAGCATTTGACAACTGAAGCTGACGTAAGATGCTTTTTACAGGGTAATATTGGAATTTGAACATCTGAAACGAGAAATAACTGTCATGGAAAACTTGGAATAATCATATATTTTACATAAATTGTGACTGTAGTTGTATCTGCATGTTATATCATATGTTTTATATTGCGAAATTGTGAGGTTTCGTGCTAGGAAGTAGGTAACTATAGTAGGTAGAATAATGTAATGGTCTTTTACTTGGTGTTTTTTAATCTACATTTAATAACCCCCAATATGCATGTAACATTCCGCCAGGATTTTAAGTGGGACAAGGATTGGAAATCACATTTCTCCAATAGTAAAATCCTTTCATTGGCTCCCGATAAAGGTTTAAAGTGGATTTTAATATGATGATGCTAGCTTTCAAAAATTTACATGGCCTGGCACCACATTACCTTTCACAAATATTACATTCTAACAATCCTAACCATAGACTGCATTTGTTTCAGTCAAAGTAAATGGTTTTACCTCACACATGTCTTTGATCTATGAGTAAGATGTTTTGTCTTTCGATGCTCCTGTCCACTGGAATCCTCTGCCTCTTGAACTCTGGGAAGTTTAGAATTATGATAATTTTATGTTAATTTGAAGACTCGTTAAATCTATCGTCCTATAGTATTTCTGATATTTTCACCTCACTGCTATACCTTACCTGTAACATGGTATACACAATGTATTCCACAACAGCTACATAAATTCTGCATTGCATTACTGAAATGATACTGGCCGAAATGCAGCATTAAGCATGCTTGCATGCCTGAAAAGCTGATGCTGAACATGGAATATAAATCCCTCATGACTGGCTTCCTGCTAGCGTGACTGTTTCTTTGACCTCGTGCTGCATGCGCTAATAACTAAAACATGAGCTTTTGGTTGGGGGTCTGTTAGCTCAGGTGCCATGATAGACATAACGTTCCCCCAAAACAATGACAACTCCATAGTCTCCAGTCTCATTTGGCTCCTGAGAGGGGAATAGTGACACTTCTCCATCCCTCCAAGGACAAAGGATACATCTACTCTTTAAAAAGTGGTCCACGGAACAGAATGAGCTCCAGGAACTGTTGGTGTGGGCCTACTTTGATGTGTTGTGCAATATTTATGTGCTGTTTCCCTGTGCTGGGCAAATTGAATCTGACCTTGAGTCCTATTTACCTAGCACAGTGCAGAGAAAATTTGTTTGCTTCCTATTATGGTGCAATGGGGATTCAGTAACTTTAAAATGATGAAAATGGACTACTCTGAAAACTACTTGAGGGAGACTGTATACAACAAAAAGCTATAATGGAGCTTTTGGTTATTAGGAATGTGTATGATGTGTTTCAAGGTACATAAACTGACCGAATAAGAATAACATGCAAACACTAAATACTTATCACACCATTTTGCGTAAAGGAATGAACAGCTCTCTGCAACTCTCACATTGCCCACTGAAACTAAGCAGGGCTGTGCCCTGTCAGTACCTGGATAGGAAACCACATGAGAAAGCTAGGCTTCTGCTGGAAGTGATGTAACTGTACGTTCACACTGAAAGTGGCGAGAGTGTCAAAGTAGACTAAATTGGCTGTAGTGTATTAGTGTGAATGAGTGTTTCCCAGTAATGGGTTGCAGGTGGAAGGGTATCCGCTGTGTAAAACATATGCTGGATATGTTGGCAGATCATTCCGCTGTTGCGACCCCTGATGAATAAAAGGACTTAGCCGAAGGAAAAGGAACATTGTAACATTGTGTATTTTGTGGTTGACGGACATTACACTAAAGAGCAGTGCCACCAACCCGAATCAAGCAATCCAGAGGTGACAGCATCAAGGAACCAAAACTCCAATTAACGGTGGTGGAAAACAAACCTTGGAAGTCGGGGAGACCAGTTTCTTCTAGTCCATGTAAAAAGTGCAGAGCTGCAATCTGGATGTTGGAAGGGCTTGAAAACGATAAGCATTCTCCACGAAGATGGTCCAAGTAGGTCACCAGGTAAGTGTTTAGACTATGTGATTGGGATGAAAGCAGAGATTCATCTATCACAAGTGTTTTTGCAGGAATAAAGTCTTGTTGTCTTGACTTAATGGTGACCATGACAACCATGGTCTGCTGTGTATTGGCCACTCTTTCCTGCAACAACACTATTCAAGGAAAGACAAAACAGAAAATTGCAGATAGCAGTGCTTTTCTGTTTCTGTATTTTACCACACAGAGCGGAGAGACAGGAGATGTGCAAGTTAATCACCTTTGACACAACCAGCTTTGTGTGGAAAATACATAAAAATGGCAACACAAAAAACTGCTACAAGGGTGTATATATTAAAGATCCTGTCAGTAATTTCAGAGTCTGTGTTTTGATCTGATTGGTCTGTTTTTCACCATTTTATACTCACCGGAATTACATGAATGGGGAAACAATGGTGTTTGAGACTCATGGTATGTCATTTCCATGGACTGAACTTTGTATTCAGTTATGCCTAGGAATAACCTGCTTTTTGTTCTATGGAACCTTTAATATTCAAAACCAAATAGGCAACACATGTTTTTAACAATGTTTGGCCTAGAACAAATAAACACAAACACACACACACTGATTATTTCCATGTAAAAGAAAGCAGAGGCCTAGAGAATAATGACATTTTCCTAAATCAACAGCTTCAGTAATTGCTAAAGGCCAATCTTTGTTTAAAGTTGTTTGTCAGCAGAAGCGGATTAAAAAAAAAACAGTTTTGAACTCCTTAATCAGACTTCAAATGAACCTTGTTTTGGCATTATTTTGTTTGAAAATATGCAATACCAATTTTGAAGTGTTCTTTTCTTGAAGTCTGTTGAGCCTTTGATTTTTGATTTTCAATTGCTAGCATTTTTTTCCAGCAACATGCCAGGTAACAGTTTTTGGTTCTTTATTTAACTATTAAAAAGGGACTCTGACTAACATCAAAATAATTCTACTATTGTTACAAGTGGAATGAGCCTAATGTAGTACTGTTTAGAACCATTTTTGTCCTCAAAGATCCACATGATGAGCTCGGTGACAGACAGGACGAGCTATGAAGGAACTGGCATACATGACAAAGTGAGATGTGAGATGAAGGGTTGGTGTGGACAAAAATAACAAAAAGCATTTTAGATGACTGAGAAGAATCAGAATGTTTGGAAAGTGAAGTTTATTTATAAAATAATTTAGAGAGGAGCATTTTCATAGCAGCTGGTCCCTCATTAGGTAATGCATGATCCACCGATTAGACGATTCCTAAATCAATATAAATAACCAGAGTATCTTACCTCAGCCATCTTTGTCTTGAAGAACCCCCCCCCCCCCTTCCACCCCTACTCCTCCCCTTTCCTTGTCAGGGCAACACGGAGGCCCAATGGTTAGCATCATTGCCTCACAGCACGAAAGTCACTGGCTCAGATCTTTACCTGGCCAAGTCGGCATTTCTGTGTGGATTTGCATGTTCTCCCCGTGTTTGCGTGGGTTTTGCCCGGGCTCTTCGGTTTCCACCCGCAGACCAAAAACATGTAACATAAATAAATTGACAAAACTAAATCGACATCATAGACAAGCGTTTAATTCAGCATACAATCTCCATAGCTATTCATAATCTATCACAATCTACATTCACCATTATCAAGCAGGGGAGTTCTCAAACTCCCCTCTCGTCCTGCAACGGGAGCAAGCCCCGGGCTCAAGGATCTCATAAGCTCATAGCTTTCTCCCGGGACAGCATGGCAAACACGCTCTATAATCAATCATCAGCTAAAGTCGAACTCTTGAAACAGACCCCAACACAGGCTCATTGTGGATACGTACCCATGACTACATTTCTGGAGATACCTGCATTTTGATGGCTGCATTTTGTTTGTAAAAACTCTTGATATGGTGCGGTATGACGCTGCTGACGACTTCTATCCCTTTTCACGTTACCGCTGACCACTTACCTCAGTATGGACGAATTTTCCAGTGTTACCAGATTGACCAGTAGCTCATCACATACGCTGATGTACTTGGAATGCAAATCGAAGAGTCCACTGAAGAACGGTTCCAGAAACCAGGTAGAATGAAAAATAACAGATAAATAACAGACTGAAAGTATAGTAAAATCTAAAAAATCTAGATTGCTTTTGAAAACCCTTATGTTAGGTTTAGGAAAGAGGCTGGTTAAGTAGGTCAGTCAGTCATATTTCACGCTCTACAGAAATGTAGACCTGGGTACATATCCAAAATAAACCTGGGTTTACAAACCCATAGGTACATTAAGATTCCAAACGTAATGTTATTTATTCATGGATTAAAGTAAAGCCCATAACTAACATTCACACTAAGTGGTGGCATCATTTTAAGTTCAGGGTTTGATGCTGGCAGTTGATGTATTTAATAATAATTAATTAATTAATTAATTAATAAAAATAAAAAACCCTCTGCAACATCTGATAGCCATTTAACTTCTGAAAAGATTAATACCCAGCTATTGAAAAACATTATACACATCAGGCACAGATGTCCAATCATAATATGCCAGTGACTCATATGTTCATATAGAAAGTGTCATATGTCAGTCTATAATGGCAAGTCAGTTGGACGTGAAAACGGCAAAGAAAGAAACTTTCCGCTTGACTGCTATAAATAGGAGGACATTTCTGACAAATGGATCTTTAATAAGTACTTCCAGGACCACCAGACAAGCCACACCCCATATCCTCAGCTCTACATCTATCTGCCATCCTGTGGGGGACGAATGCCCACCCCTACCATCCTTGCACATTGCGACAACGAAGATATCGGACCATGCATTCACAAAAGGCGCTTCCATTCACAGTTGCCCATGCCCTTATTAAGAAGCCTCGCATGGATATCAGCTAAAACATTTTATTATGTCTGACGTACATGTACTATGTTGTAAAACATTTCTGATTCTCTCTTGTTTCTCATTTCAGAGACCATGACAGCCGGTTGCAGAAGCTGACCCTCATCCAACCTATTACACTCCACATCCATTCCAAATACAATTACACTCTACACAAAGGATACATTTCCACTCACGTAGCCCATACCCTCGATGCCTTATTTGCACTAGCCTTTTTAGTTTTTGAGATATTCTGAACTAACATAAAATTTCAATCCCACAATCACCTCACTATGTCTGATCTAACTTTGTAGGACGAAGAAACTCTATCTTTCTCAAAGCAAAATAGATCAATTTTCATTTGCATTTCTAGGTGTAAGTATGACTCTGCCATTCCCCCTATTCCCACTCCTATTACCATAGGAGCTCCTTCACTACCCTCCCCCCTTTTTTTCTTCCTTTAACTTTTCCCTTCAAACTTCAACCACCCCATCCTTCCATTCACTTTCATTCAACACAGCTCTGACCCATTTAGGAGCTGCCCTGAGTTTGTTGCTGCAGCAGCGACGCTCTAAACGAGCTCTAAACGCTCTAAACGAGCTCATATACACTTACACTTACCATTATCATCACACTCCCAGCAGAGACGCTCCGCTGAGCTACACTCACCCATAGCACTACTGCAATTGCAGTGACGCTCTAGCTGAACCCTTATTCACTTTCATCTCTACATATCACTACCGACAGTATTTAACATTCCTGCAGGAGCACTCATAACGCTCCTATACTGGCCATCACTGCACTTCTGCAACAGCAGAGACGCTCCACCGAGCCTTTTTCTCCCTCTGCACCACTGCCGTAGTAGTGACACTCTGCCTGAGCTCACATACACTCCCATACACATTAATGGGATGGCCGTTGAGCCTGTCTCATCCTTCAAGTTCCTGGGGACCCACTTATCAAAGGACCTTTCCTGAACCACAAACACCTCCAGCCTGGTCAAGAAGGCTCACCAGCGCCTTTTTTTCTTGAGGCAACTTAAGAAGAACCAGCTTTCATCAGCTGTCCTGGTGAACTTCTACCGCTGCTCAATAGAAAGCATCCTGACCAACTGCGTCACAGTCTGGTATGGAAGCTGCTCTGTTGCGGAGCGTAAGGCACTGCAGCGGATGGTGAAAACTGCCCAACGCATCACAGGGACTACACTGCCAGCCATTGAGGACATCCAGAAGAAACACTGTCTGCGCCGTGCATGCAGTATTCTTAAGGACACCTCTCACCCTGCTCACAGGCTGTTTTCTCTCCTGCCTTCCGGCAGGTGCTTCAGGCTCCCCCGGACAAAAACCAGCAGACTGAGTAACAGCTTTTTCCCCAGAGCTGTCTCCCTTTTGAACTCTGCCCCTCACTGACTCTTTTGCCCCCTCAATACACCCCCCACACTCCTCTAACTTATACTCCTCACAATAACTGCACTGTTTAACATTTGCACATTTAAAAAATTGAACATATTAATTAAGTAATTAAGTTTATCTATCTGCACACTTCTGATTACTAATAGCAACCTGTACATATATGCATTTATTGTAAATCTGTTCATAGCTAATACAACCTGTATATAATGTTCATAGTACATCCATCTGTAAATATTATCATAGTTTTTCTATAACTGCACTTTATAACTTATACCTGTATCCTGCACTTGCTGCTATTGCACTGCAGGTTCGACCTAAACTGCATTTCGTTGCCTTGTACTTGTACATGTGTGATGACAATAAAGTTGAATCTAATCTAATCTAATTTAACATACCACTACTGACACAATCCCCAGCACTGCCACAACAGTTTAAATGGATTACCCTACTGAAAAAAACAGCTTAAACCAGCCTGGGCTGAATTTAGCTGGTTGACCAGCCTGGTTTTAGACTCCCACTGGAGTCTCGCCCGGGCCACCTCCTGCAGTAGTCTCCACTGCCCCCTCCCTTTCCCAGACACCAGCTCTGACCCCACAGGGGTCACTCCGAGCTTCAACTCCCGCAGTAAATCACTGCCCCTCCCCGGCCTTTACTTATTTATATATATATATATATATATATATATATATATATATATATATATATATATATATATACACATATATATATATATATATATATATATACTATATTATATATATATATATACACATATATATATTACACATTTACTCTCCTGTACTTCTTTCCGGCGTCGAGATCCTCCGCCTGGCAAATATTTGTCCCTTCTTTACTTACAGCATTGAGTGTTTCTGCTACCTTTTTACCCCTTCTTTTATCTCTTCCCTTATCTCCTTATCCTTCAACCCCCCCCCCCCCCCTAATTTTCTCCTTCCAGCATCGAGTTTTCTCCGCTAACTGTATTTTTTCAGCGTTGATTATTCCGCTACTTTCTTACTTCCGCTTAGGCCCTCAATCCCCAGCTATACCTCCCGCAGGAGTGACTAAAACCTAAAATGAGCTTCAGCTGCTGCAGGAGTTCATGCCCACCATGCGGAGTTTGCACTTTCTCCCCGTGCTCACGTGGGTTTTCCCCCGGGTTCCTTCCACTGTGTAAAATCATGCAACTTAAGTTAATTGACTAATCCAAATCGGCACCATAGACATGCTCCCAGTAAATATTTATCTCTTAAGAGCAATCACTATCTGTTCATTAGTTACTACAGCAGGGTAGTTCTCGAGATCTACCTGAGCTCAAACTCCCTCTCTCGCCTTGCAATGGGAGGGAGCCCCGGGCTCGAGGATCTTATGAGCTCAGGGCTCTTTCCCAGGACAGCATGCCAAAGTAGCTTAGAATTATTCATTAGCTAAGTGTGAACTCTTGAAAGTTTTTTAGAGATCCTCCCCATTACCATTTAAGGTCTTTCCTTCCTACCTAAAATGTGACAAATCAGCAAAAACAATGCTCTGCAATATATCTTGTTCACTGTACCTTGAGCTGTCAACTGTAAGCTTCACAGGTCATCATATTTTAGAAGTCATTGCAACTGAGCGTGGGCGCATGTCTGAGTGTGCAGATGTGTATGATAATGAGTCGCACATGAAACAGAACGCAAGTGCCCTTATGATCTCACTTCCATACGTCTACTCCCATTACGTTACTTACACATCCTTCTCTTTTAATTATTTTGCTGTTTCTGGCTTTGTTTGCACAATTTGCATTTCTCATTAGACTACAGTCTACTTGAACATGGGTTATTCATGTCATAACAGTATAAAGATCAAACATACAAAGCATTATAATAATAATGTAACTGAAAGTAATGTGATCATGAGAAATTCATTAATACATCAATAAATTTCACAATATGATTCGCGGATCGGCTCCACAACACCAGGAAAAGCATCACACCCCTACAAGCACTCTGTTCTCTGCTCTGTAAATACTGTCAGTCAGAGTAGCTGTTAGCTGTGTGAGCCTGATTCAGACAGAAAATGAAAAGGACACAGCTGAACCTCACGCCTGCTCTCTAAAATAAAATCTGACAAGTGTCTCTCATATATATTTGGAATAAGCATGTGTAAGTAATATGAAACATTCACATATCTTTTGTGAGTTGGTTATTTGAGATGTAGAACGCAAGGAAAATGGCTACAAAGAGAGACAACGCAGCGCTGGAGAAAATTGTGAGCATTTACAGGGGTTTGATGGATAAATATGAATTTGTAGCTATATTGTTAACATTGCCAAACAGCATTTCCTATTGTTTACATCCTTGTTTATGTCCTTGCTAGAACATGCCGTTAATGATAGAAACTATGCATTTAATACGTCAATTTAAAAAAATAAAAATACTTACAGATTGTGGCTCACAATCATGAGCTTTAGTCTATTATAATTGGAGCTGCTCTTTCTTTGAGCAGTTTTCAGCCAATTACAGCACTGAACTGGGACAGATTCTGGAAGATGTCCTTTGTCAAATCCTAGCTATTTCTTTTTTTATAATTCTCTGCAACATAATTAAACATTTAATTTTAAGCACTTTGCTCTTTGTGTCGTGTCCTTTGGAGGCCCAAAAACAGAAACAGAACAAGCTCAGTGGAAATAGCAGTGTTTGGATGGCGGTTTAGCTTTCTCAGCTATAACATTACAGCACCTCTAGTCACGCCCCTTTGCTGCACGGGGTGTATGTGCATGGTGAATGCACATAATCTGAAGTATTTGTGATTTCACTAACCCGGATGTGTTTTTTCGTAGTCCCCAAACTTTGTTTGCTGTAGTCTCCCTTTGTATTGAACTTTGAGCATATTACATTCAGAGATGTTGTTTATGTTTACACAGCTATATTACATATCAACTAAAGCTTAAAATATGATATTGTTGAGGACCACCAATTTAAATGCACAGAAGATAATCAACTCAATGCACACATATATGAAAGTTATTAAATAAACTAAGGGCAGGAAACAAAGGAAAATTACATCAAGCTCTGAAAGCAATGAAAATGAACTAAATATATAAGATGGAGATTGATGGATAGATGGAAGCACCAACATTTATGGCATCATTTCTTTGGATTAAAAAAATCCTATTGCAAATTTCAGAGTCAAGAGGGTGTACCCATTTTGCTGATGGCAAAGTTCTGTGTCAACATGCACAGGATGTCACTGCAATATATATTTTTTTACACATTTGCCTAACATGCGCACTGTGTTGATTATATATAATTATCATGACAATTACCCTAAGCTAAGACCTAAAATTTAATATAATGGAGATGACAGCCTGAAGAGTGTACACAAGGTCACCTAATTATCACTTGGGAAGTCAAATTTGGCTGTTATTTAACCCCAGAAAGAAAGCAGATTTAAAGTAGACAAAGGGGGGATGAGAGGGGGTCATGGTGGAGTGAGTGGGATAATTCTTCAAGAGATTGATTCGTCAACTCATTGGCTTTCCCGCCTTTATAACTGTCAGCTTTACTACTTTGATCTCTCTGCCAAAACTCATTTCACACCTCTAAAGTCACATCTCTGCCACTACTATATGTCTACATGAGAGAGAAAATGAAAGAAAGGCTCTGAGTAATTGTCTCTCTTTACTCCCAACCTTTGACACTACTATATTTGAACTTGCCTGTACCATCGCTCTGTCTTTTGATCTATCCTGCTGAAGTAGTCCAGGTTAACTCTTCTGGCTAGAACGCAAGTGTCTGTCGTTGATCCTGGATTAGCTTCAAGTCAACTCAGGCTCCGTATTAGTGCTCTGAAAGAGATAATGTCTTGGATTTGAGGGTGATGTAAGAAGTATTCATTGAAAACACATTAGTTACTGTTGAAATCTGATGTAATCTTTAAGAGATAGCGGTACTTTATTGTTACTGAGGAGAGTTCACCCCAAAATGAAAATTACCTCATAATTTACTCTCTCATGTGTTTTTAACATTTATGAGTTTCTTTCTTCTGTTAAACTAAATGATGGTTGTAGGGATACAATGACTTCTTAAAAACACTCAATGTGTACCAGCTACTAGCTACACAAAAAAGTAAAGGGTGAGTAAATGATGACTATTTTTGGGTACATATATATTTACTGTAAGTAGCTAACAGTACATCAAGAGAGTATACATAACTTTTTATGTTATGCTAAATACAGCCTTATTCCAAAATGTATTCAATAAATTTTTATTCATTTCCCCCAATAAATTCTATGAACAGTACCCAATAATGACAATGTAAAAAAAGGTTTATTTGGATTAATTTGTAATTTAGATGTACATTTTTAAATTTTACATTAAAAATAGAGGGTGACGAATAGAATAGAGCCTCAGCTGGGTCAGTTGGCATTTATGTGTGGAGTTTGCATGTTTTCCCTGTGATCGTGTGGGTTTTCTCGAGGTGCTCCAGTTTTCCCTACAAGTCCAAAGACATGTGGTACAGGTGAATTGGGTATGCTAAAATTGACCATAGTGCATTAGTGTGTGTGTGAATAAGTTTGTATGGGAGTATCCCGGTGATGGGTTGCGGCTGGAAGGGCATCCGCTGCGTAAAACATATGCTGGATAAGTTGGTCGTTCATTCCACTGTGACGACCCCAGATTAATAAAGGGACTAAGCCGAAAAGAAAATGAATGATTGAATGAATGTTAAAAATAGGGTGGCATGGTGGCTCAGTGGTTAGCCTCAGAGCAAGAAGGTTGCTGGTTTAAGTTTTATGCTGTGTTTACACCAGACGCAGAGCGTAAAAATAAATCACGTTATTCACGCCTAAATAGACGCTGGAATATTTTGAGTTTACTCGCATCAGATTCACTTCACAAAAGATGTGGATTCGCATCCTGGGCAGGGATTTTGTCTGCCCAATGACTCGTTAGCCTTGGTAGCTTCACTGCTAAATGGCTAACATGATTTTATTGAGAGAATAGCTGTTTATGTGCTTTAGGAAGCCTGATAAACAGCATCGATTCGCTTGAAACCGTGTCTGAGTCCACTAGATCCATTCTGAGGTGCACCCAGCTCTGTGAGCTCATAAACTCCTCTAGAAACTATACCTGGATGATGGAAGCTTTAAACCGAGCGCAGTTTGAACTATTGTCTCGGCAAGAGGATTTTCCCCTGGGACACAAACAACAGGTGCTATGTCATAATCATGCCCCTACAAGAGCAAGCTCCTGATAGGTTAACGCAGCGCGAATATCAGCTGAAGTTCAGATTTTCCAACTCCAGTAAAGCGCTCGTTAAGCACGTCAGTCGATCGAAGCACTCAACTCGCGCCACTTCATTCGAACCGCAGGATGTCTAATCACATCTTTGCATTGACTTAGGCCCAATCCCAATTCTACCCCTTAGCCCTTCCCCGTTCATGTGATTGACTAATGCAGGACCATAAGCACGTGATCCTCTCGAAATTTGTTTTTAAACTTCACTTCATTTGATTGGAGACTATAAAAGACGCGACTGACGTGACACGTTTTTTACTCAGAGTTGACTTTTTTTTAAAAAGCCGCAGCCGGCAGTTAAAACGCAGGGCGCATAAGCAGCACACAAAATGCTCACGGCTGTTAGTAAACCATTCAAAAAATAAGGCACCTCTCAACACGTATGTGTTTGATGTAATTGGCCCCTAATCCTCAATCCATGATTGAGTGTAAACTACCTTTTAAATATTCCTCTATTAGCAATGCCCTATTCCAATGATCCAATCCTTTCCCAGACGATAAGTTCATGCACGACCTGCATCTTTTCCCCCATATCAATTGGATGTATTGCACAATAGGGGAAAATGACTAATTAATCTCCATTTCATGTCAAATCTAAGAGCGAAAAAATTGCAGGGCAAGGAAGTCACTGTATGGAGCTTTTTACATCAGTAAATGTGTGTAATTTCCAAAAGGAAAGTGTTGTGGCAAGATGACGCATTTAGATTTGAAGTGTATTACGTGCTTTCCAATTTATAGTTGACCAATAACACTGGGAGATTTCTTAAAAGCAAATTGTATGTGAGGGTGAAGATCGATCAACAAGACTGACGGTATTTTGACGAACATCAGTCTTTTGTGCTGTCTCAGAAGTGCATTTCAAGTGTGATTTGGATTTATTTATACCTGCTCTTAGCTTGACTTCTCCCACATATTGACATTGTTAGATATTTAATTAGGTATGCAGCAAACCATTGCATGCCGGGTAGATCAGTATAGGCTACAGTTCAAACTCACCTTATTGAAACACAAGAGATTCATTCTGACTGGATCTTTTAAAAATATACTTTCCTATTTCATTTTTAATTAGATTACAAATGTCAGTACATTTCTGCCATTTAAAACATATTTCTATTTAGTTTTTTGTCTAAATTCAGTGAGTGGAAAAAAAACAATCATGAATAATATGAAGACAATTATCTGACTCAATTTTATGAGGAATTTTATTTGGAAAATTCCAAAGCAGTTCCATGAAATCCAAATAAACAATGATCCAGGGAACATGTAAAGGTAATAGCATAGTCCTATTTTTGTGTTTCCATGCAATCTGACAATTTCAAGTACATGAACTCTGCTTTGTGGATTGCAGAGATTGCTTCACTTTCCAGAGTCATCTTTGGAACCAAAGAGTAAATAAAATACACAGACGTCTTCATATAGAAGTGTAAGCTAGAAAGCCATATTCAGAGAGGAATCTTTGCCTTGCTACCTGTGTGATTAGAAGCATCATGGACAGCAGAGCTCCCTTTGTGAAGCCCCTATCTTCCTTACCTGTCTGCTTGGGAATTCTTTCTATCTCCAACTCCCTCTTCGCATTCTGGACAGCTAGTCAATACTATGGCTTAGAAACCCAGTTCATATTGACTTTGTTTTCAGGAAGACTCCTTAAAGGGCCACATGGGAGTTTCTGTCACTTTGAGTTCTCTCCTGAGGTATCCCAGCCTTCTCTGTTGAAATGAGCCTCCACCCACCACATTTCAACTCCTATCCCAAGAGCTATACACCAGAATGTGTGTGCGGATGTGTGCCTGTGTGTGTGTATGTATGTGTTTGATGAATTCTGGCCTCCAATTCCACCTGGAGTGAAAATCCTTTTATTGGAACTATTATTGGGGCAAATGGGGAAAAAAGTGTTGTAGTCACAGACGATACATCTGAAACCTTTTCTTTTGACAGTTTCTTCTTCTACTTATTACCACCTTCATTCCTATGAAAATATTTAACTTTTATATAACACGTAACTTAATTTAAATTGTATCATACGACTTTTTTTTACATAATGCATACATAGATATTAGCATATTTTAATGATATTTGATGGATCACTGTGTCACATAAGAAAATTCAGCTTTGACAATACTTATTTTTTCACCGGCCATTTTATTAGGTATACTTTGATAGTAGCCTTAATGCTACAAACTAAGCAAAGTTAAAATATTTATCAGATGTTTTGGCTCAAATATTGCTTCAGATTTGCATATTCATCACACTATTGCCACATACAGCCAAAACAATTGATAAAAGTCAAGATACACACATCCTTGATTATTCTAGTGTGACCTTGCTATCCAAATGTCACAGCAGGATTCAAGAGTCATCAAATGAGGCAATGTTTTTTCAGTATTGTGATTTTAGAGTACTTGGCACTCTCCATGTGGTGTTCTACTGATATGGCCCATCTGCTTATTGGTTCAAGCTGTTGTACATTCAGATGGATGCCTATACTGAGATTCTCTTCTGCATAATTTGACTGTTTTATCAAATAAACAACAAAAAATAGACTTAAATACAGCTGAAGTCAGAATTATTAGCCCCCCTTTGATTATTTTTTAATCTTTTTAAAATATTTCCCAAATAATGTTAAACGCATTATGTCGGATAATATTTTTTCTTCTGGAGAAATTCTTAGTTGTTTTATTTTGGCTAGAATAAAAGCAGTTTTTTAATTTTTATGATCCATTTTAAGGTTAAAATTATTAGCCCCTTTAAGCTATTTTTTTTTTTGATAGTCTACAGAACAAACCATCATTATACAATAATTTGCCTAATTACCCTATCCTGCCTGGTTAACCTAATTAATCTAGTCTTTAAATGTCACTTTAAGCTGTATAGAAGTGTCTTGAAAAATATCTAGTCAAATATTATTTACTGTTATCATGGCAAAGATAAAATAAATCAGTTATTAGAAATGAGTTATTAAAACTATGTTTAGAAATGTGTTGAAAATATCTTTTTGGTGAAGAAGATGAACAATGCTTTTAAAGACGATATGGAATTTGTACATGTACTGTATGTACAGTGGTAGTTCGTTTTATAAACTATGTACCTGTGCACTTAATTTGCTTAATTGAGGGCTTAATTTGCCTTCATAAATTTTAATAAAACACCAAAGCCTTCCCTCCCCCTCAAAATGACTTTTCTTGACTTCTGAATAATTTTAAGTGGATTTACGATACTATACTGTAAAAAAAACACAATCTTAACATCCGTTTCATAGCAACTTTAAGCCTGGTTTTATTTTTATAGGCCAGGCTCAGGCCCCTTCCTTCTCTAAGGGTGCTTTCGCAGTTTGTACAATTGCCTGGACCGAACTCAAGTTCGATTGTCCCCCCTTGCCACCTTCTCAGCTGGTTGGAGTTCACACCATCTTTTTTCCTTCTCAGCCCTGGTACGTTTGTGCTGGTATGTTCAAGCTGCTATTTTGTGTACAGCTGTTGATAGCCATGAAATCAAAGTGGCAAAATAGAGAGGTCTGCAAATCGCGGTCATTCTGCTTTTACTGAATCTTTTGCTTTTGTTACCAAAACCAAAATACAGAGAGCTAAATCTATCTGCCGCAAAAACATTAAAACCATTCAAAACATCGCGCGATGTCTGCAGAAGTCATTTTTGGTGGAGACAAGCAGACATTATCATTGTTTGCACTGGGTCAGTCTCGCTTATCACCAAGGTAGGTGATACACAGACATACGCACACACAAATGAACGTTATGAAAACTAAAGGAGACTCGGGGATGGGGGTTTCTCTGTCGCAGATCCATCATTTGTACCACATTAGTCGTAATGTAAAACATCCATAATGAGGCTCTAAACGGGGTGGGGGTGGGGGTGGGGGAGAGGGTTCTTAAAGGGAACTCTAGATATCAAGAGCAATTTGCTTTAATATAATGTAAATGATATCTCTCAAGTTGTTAACAGGCATCAGTGAGTTTATTGTCTACCGTTTCTTTTCCCTGCCTTTTCTTTATGGAGGTTTCACTCGGTATTCAAAGCATTATGCAATGTTATAATGTTACTCCTTGTGGATAAAAAAATAAACAGTAAGAAAAACCTTTGACAAATATGCACAATGGTATCAAATCATCATTTTGTATACCTATTTATCCTGCATTCACAATAGAAACAGCTCCCATACTATGTCATCAAAAGCAATAAAGGCAAACGTCGATTACTTTTTTGGAGTAACGTAAATATGTTGTTGTTAGTTTTTTCTGCATATTTTGTAGAGAGTAAACATTTGCATCATATTATGGCATGCCTGTAGGGATACTGATGAATTCGGATTTCTGCCTTCCAATCTGTCCCAGCAAGAATCAATGTTTATCCTTTTTCCCCTGACTTTGTTAATATGATTATTTGAATCAGTATTTAATCTTGAAATGATTTTGACTAATGAATAAAGTGAACACACTGTTTAATATAAGAATGTTCAGTGCATTCGCCTGTCTCTTTGTAATTCTATTTTCAGGAGCCACCAAACCAGGTCAGAGGTCATGGAGACCTCGAGTGGAACTGAAGGGATCTGTGTAGCTGCTGTGACGAGCGAATTACGCTCCCACACATCATTTACCTGTGTTGTGGCTGCTGTAGGCTATGCATAATAGACCGGTGCGTCTTTGGTTCTGTCAGATGTGGCACGCACACTCTCATTCCCATACAGCAGAAAGTGCCCCCCCTAATATAATGGTAGGGGAAACACTCTGATTGATTATAAAGCTTATTTGGCATGCTGTCCCGGGAGAGAGCCCTGAGCTCATAAGATCCTCGAGCCCGGGGCTCCCTCCCGTTTGCAAGGCGACAGGGGAGTTTGAGCTCAGGTAGATCTCGAGAACTCCCCTGCTGTAGTAGCTAATGAACAGATAGTGATTGCTCTTAAGAGATAACTATTTACTAGGAGCATGTCTATGGTGCCAATTTGGATTAGTCAAATAACTTAAGTTGCATGTTTTTGGACGGTGGTAGGAAACCGGGGAACCCGGGGAAAAACCACGTGAGCACGGGGAGAACGTGCAAACTTCACACAGAAATGTCAGCTGGCTTGGTAAGGACTAGAACCAGTGACGTTCATGCTGTGAGACAACAGTGCTAACCACCTAGGAAAGGAGGAGGAGGACTAGGGGTGGATTCTTCAAAATGAAGCTGGTTGTTATATGGAACTTAGGGTAATTATAGTGGCTTAGGAATCATCTGATTGGTGAATCATAAATTGAATAATGCCGGACCGGCCACAAGCACTTATAAGCACGTGATCCTCTAGAAATTAGTTTATTAGTAACTTTACTTAACTGAATCTCTGACTCTGGCTCTTCTTCATCTTATAGACTGGTCATTCTTTGGGTTCAAACTGTAAATTATCCCAACAATACCCTACTAGAGACTAGTGCCTGGATTCTGCCACCAAAACAAGAATTAAGAAGACTGGAGTGGCAGAATCCTGACAAATCCCAGAAGTTCAGCTTCTGACATACTCTTATCAACACATCTGAGACTAACAAATATATTGTATTCAAAGTCACTTGCATTGCCTCTCTTTTGCATAATAATCCAGATTTTAACCCCATTTAGACTTTTGATCATGTCATGAAGTCTAAATGCACTTAGCTGGCTGAGGAGATAATGGTGTTTTGAAGCAATTAAACTAGTCTATTTAATAAAGTGGAATATAAAATATTTCTCTGTAATAATGTTTCACAATATTTCATTTTAATAGTTTTTTTGAAATCCAATGCATGCCGCAATAAATGATTTAAAATCATTAATGCAAAAACTCTAGTAATTAACTTAGATAATCCCTACGCCAACTCCCTGTTTCAACAGAAATTGTGTGAATGTATTATTAGCAAGTAATGAACATTACAACAGTTCATTTGTGTTTGTTGTTTGTATTTGTGTTAGGTAGCATGTATTGTAAATGGCTTCTCTAAGAAATGATCTGCAGAAATGAAACGAAACCATCTGAATGAAAATGAGCATTCTGAAGTGACTACTCAACCGCATCAAATTCCCTGTTGCAGATGCATGTTTGCTTTACGTCCCTTAAAGACAGCTTCATTTAATTAACATGAGCATCTCTGGATTTCATTGCTTGATCTTCAAATCAAACAGATGATTATCCCAAAGGTGTCTGGATATGATGACTTATGTGGGGTTTGTATAAATAACCACAGAGAATGAATTTCCACATGAAAACCTTCTGCCTACGTCTGATAAGAGAACAACATCCTGCAGGGAGTAATAGACTCGGAAGCATGTTCTTTATTTGTTGACACCTGGGGTTTTCTTTTGTATGAGCGGGGGTCTCTTCCCAATACAAATACATACTGAGCCGGTGGGCATCAGGCCAAACAACACCAGCTGGGCAAAAGGCCAAACAGAAATACCAGAAATCATGATGTTACTGCTCATGCTGTGAATTATTGTGTGTCGTTGTGCGTGTCTGAGAGAGTGAGAGAGCGCACAGGTTTGAGAGGTTTTACAAGGACATAAATTTGTATAATGACATGGGTGTGACCTAGGTATTACAACATTGAGGTGGTTTGTAAAGACGTATGTCCTTCGATTCCAACCAGGCTCATTATTGATACGTACCCCTGTATATATGTCTGGAGAGCGCAAAATACAGTTTTGAGAATGACTCAAATATTAGTTTTAACAAAGTTTGCTGCTAAACTGCTTTTAGATCTTTGTTTCAGTTGTTTCTGTGATGTACTGAAATATAATTACAAGCACTTCTTACGTTTCAAAGGCTTTTATCGACAATTACATGACATTTATGCAAAGATCAGTATTTGCAGTGTTGGCCATTGTTTTTTAGGACCTCTGCAATTCAACTGGGCATGCTCTCAATCAACTTCTGGGCCAAATCCTGACTGATAGCAACCCATTCTTTCATAATCACTTCTTGGAGTTTGTCAGAAATTGTTGCCTTTTGAGGATTGACCACAAGTTCTCAATGGGATTAAGATCTGAAAGTTTCCAGGCCATAGACCCAAAATTTAAAGTTTTGGTCCCAGAGCCACTTAGATATCACTTTTGCCTTATGGCACGGTGCTCCATCAAGCTGGAAAATGCATTGTTCTTCACCAAACTGTTGTTGGATTGTCGATAGAAGTTGCTGTTGGAGGGTGTTTTAGTACCATTCTTTACTCATGGCTGTGTTTTTGGGTAACATTGTGAGGAAGCCCACTCCCTTGGATGAAAAGCATCCCCAATCACGAATGGTCCCAGGATGCTTTACAGTTGGCATGACACAGGACTGATGGTAGCGCTCACCTTTTCTTCCAGATGCCCCAAAAAAAATCGGAAAGGGGCTTCATCGGAGAATATGACTTCAGTCCATTTGCCATATTTTTTGCAGAAGATCAATCTTTCCCTGATGTTTTTTGGAGAGAAGTGCCTTCTTTGCTCGACACCAGACCATCTTCCAAAAGTCTTCGCCTCACTGTGTGTGCAGATGTGCTCACACCTGCCTGCTGCCATTCCTGAGCAAACTCTGCACTGGTGGCACTCTGATCCCGTGGTTGAATCCTCTTTAGGAGTCGATACAGGCGCTTGCTGGACTTTCTTGGACACCCTGAAGCCTTCTTAACAAGAATTGAACCTCTTTCCTTGAAGTTCTTGATGATCCTATAAATTGTTGATTTAGGTGCAATCTTAGTAGCCACAATATCCTTGCCTGTGAAGCCATTTTGTGAAGCCGTTTCTTTGCAGGTCACCTTGGTTAACAATGGAAGAACAATGATTTCAAGCATCACCCTCCTTTTAACATGTCAAGTCTGCTATTTTAACCCAATCATGCTAACCTAATGATCTCCAGCCTTGTGCTCATCAACATTCTCACCTGAATTAACATGACAATTACTGAAATGATCTCAGCAGATGACAGCAATGAAATGCAGTGGAAAGTTTTTTCAGGATTAAGTTAATTTTTATGACAACGAAGGACTATGCAATTCATCTGATCACTCTTCATAACATTCTGGTGTATATGCAAATTTGCTAGTATAAAAACTTAAGCAGCAACTTTTCCAATTTCCAATATTTATGTAATTCTCAAAACTTTTGGCCATGATTGTATGCTCCAGGAGGTATCTTTTTTTTGTTTTGCAGTTTATGTTTATCTATGTTTATGTATGCTTTATCAGATCTCAAATTTCTCTCGCAAGTGCAATTCGTGCCTGCTGTTTTCACGTAAATCCACCAGAGGCCACTGTCAACTGACTGCCAGACCGAAACCCAACCAATAGTGTTTTCAAAAGCACCGATTGATCTGCCCACCCCCTTCCTTAAACCCAACCAACAGTGTTTTGAAAAGCAATCTAGAAAAAGAAAAGCCCTTACGGCCGCCTGGTTTTTACCACATTTTCAGACTTTACAACACTCTTGACCATGTCTTCAGACAATGTAGACATGGTCAAGACGATCTGCTGCTGTTCAATCCGAGCATCAGAATGGGGAGGAAATGTGATTTATGTGACTTTGAATGTGGCATGGTTGTTGGTGCCAGACGGGCTGGTCTGAGTATTTCAGAAACTGCTGATCTACTGGGATTTTCATGCACACCCATTTCAAGGGTTTACAGAGAATGGTCCAAAAAGGTGATAGATACAGTATCTCAAATAACCACTCGTTACAACCGAGGTATGCAGAACAGCATCTCTGAATGCACAACACCTCAAACCTTGAGGCGGATGGGCTACAGCAAGAAGAAGACCACAGTGGGTGCAACTCCTGTCAGCTAAAAACAGTTAACTGAGGCTACAATTCACACAGGCTCACCAAAATTGGACAATAGAAGATCGGAAAAACGTTGCCTGATCTGATGAGTCTCGGTTTCTGCTGCAATATTAGTGGGTAGGGTCAGAATTTGGCATCAACAACATGAAAGCATGGATACATCCTCCCTTGTATTAATGGTTCAGGCTGGTGGTGGTGCTGTAATGGTGTGGGGGATATTTTCTTGACACACTTTGGATCCATTAGTATCAACTGAGCTTTGTGTCAATGCCAAAGCTACCTCAGTATTGTTGCGAACCACGTCCATCCCTTTATGACCCCAGTGTACCCATTTTCTGACGGCGAATTCCAGCAGGATAACTGTACATGCACACATACATACATACATACACAAAAAAATAAATAATGTACTGTGTTGGAATAACCTGATAAAATATGTACATATTTAATATTATCTTATGTTTAAGTTTGGAATAAAGCATATGCAGGCGGTTGTTATCACAGAATAAAGCCTGACAGGCTTATCGTGTCGGGCTGTTGTATAAGACTACATTGCTGGGATTTTAACCATATTTTAATGTCTGGAAATAAAAAAAGATACTTGTGTTTATATTACTTCAACATGACTGTGGGCACACTATACCTACACACAGTTCTGTTTAAACATCTTCCAAACGTTGATTTAGCATGATAAAGTATCATATCAACTTGTGTAAAATGGGCATCACAATTAACAACAGAAGGTTGACTAATGTACAAACAAAACAGACTCTAAAGACTATAATGCCAGCAAAACAGAACTTTAAACAATAGAACAAAAATGTATGTGTTCTATTGACGTCCTATTGAGAAGTGAAGGAATGGGAGATGGAGGATCCATGGTTAATATAAATGTTAACATAGCTCTCTCTTGACTTAAGAGTCCTGAATCATCTATAGCTTGGAATAAACCCTTGTTTGTTTACAAACAAAGTGCTTCAGTTCATTGAGTCAGTTCATTCACAAATGACTTAATTCAAATTCCATAATATCAACTGGTTCAGTGCAAGGGTGTATCTGCACTATAATGCACTCTGCCACAGCCAACTCTACAAGGCTATTTACTTAATCTCTGATTCAATACTACACTCTTTACTGCACACTAGTGCATGGAAGAGACCAAAAATAAACCTGTTAACTCAAAAGACATTTTCAAAACCATTAAAAAAACACCACTAATTGATATTCAAACTGTGTGATGCAGTGTTGTGACACAGTGATTGATTCCCTACCTGTTAAAGGCCTTGTTCATTTAGGTCTGTCTGTTCCAATCCCACTGCGGCTTCCAGATGTGTTAATTGTTTCTCATTTGTGTGTAATGGATGGCTTGGTCGTAAGCAGAATGTCTGGACTCTGCTATAGGAAATTGTGTCACAATGAACACAAGTCCAGGGACAGAAAAATTGCAGTCACAGAGGCTGATATACCGTAGTGGCACAGGGTTT
This sequence comes from Danio aesculapii, assembly GCF_903798145.1. NCBI lineage: Eukaryota > Metazoa > Chordata > Actinopteri > Cypriniformes > Danionidae > Danio > Danio aesculapii. Next base: position 15,428,787 of record NC_079451.1, read on the forward strand.
CAACTGGCACCCTGAGAAAAAGCATTTCCAGTCCATCTGCCACCCCGGCACTGGTATTAAATATAAATCAGTTTCCACAACTGATTTACAGCAGGGGAACATCTTTAAAAAAACCACACACCTGAAAATAATAAAAATAAATTATGTCTATTAAAGTGTAGGTTAATTAAATGCCTCTTATGAACTGCTTTGTGTTGTCACATGTAGATATTGTATTGTTGTTGTTTTATTTAATACTGATAGTAAGAAGAAGTTCTTACTACTATAGTTTGAATACTATATTTGAACTTATTTGATAATTTTTTTTCTGGGAATTGCTTTTATATAGTAATATTTGGCAACAGTATTGATAGAACAGACAGCAATCAAAAGAAGAATGCAGACATTTTTACTATTATTATTATTTTATTTTTTTGCAGTGAAAAGGCCATATTCTTTAAGACAAAGGCAATGATAATCATATTTTATCTATATGAAACTGTCAAACACTATCAAAACCTACCCTTTATAGGCTAAAAACAAGTGTGTGTGTGTGTATATATATATATATATATATATATATATATATATAAGCTGGGCATAGATTAATTTTTTTAATCTTGATTAATCTCGGAATTAATCTAGATTAAAATGGCTTATTTGAATTCTGTGGAAGGCATTTAGAATATGTGTGCTACCCAAATAATAAGTCTTTGAGAACGGGTTTCTCAAGCCAGGTGGCGACCCAGCTGCCAATGCAACTTTGAGAATAGATTAACAGCGATATTTTTTTATTGCGCGATAAAAGTCTTGTGTTAACGCAGCACATTAACGCCGATAACGGCTCACCACTAATACAGGGTCTCTGCAGATAACATGATGTCAAATGTAAGACTTTTTAAGACTTTTTTAAGACAATTAAGTATTAAATTTAACATCTATATCAAAATATTAAAAAACACGCGAGAGACAATGTAAAAGCACAAAATTAGGGGTAAAACAAATTTATTTAAATTGAACAGTACTAAAGACAGGTTAAATGCACCATTGATCTACAAAAAAAAAAAAACATCTTAACGCTGATTTATACTTTTGCCTGGCGCCACATCGCACACCTCACAAAACGGATGAGGCTTTTATACTTGACACTTTGACCATTGAGATATTTTTTTAAATGACAGAGGGCGGTAAAAAAAAAACAGATGGTAAAATCAGACGAATAAAAAGATAATCATTATCATTGAAGATGTTTTTGGGGGCTTCTTTTTTTTTGTTTTAACAAACTTATCCCTCAGGTTTTTCCAAAGTTTTACAAAAACTTCCCTCCTTTCCCATGGCTGTTGCAATTTCTAGCCAAGAATTATTGGTCATCTGGTTCTCCTTATGATTACCTATGTACGGATCATAAAGATGTCAGTACAGACAGACGTACCTGTTTCAGACAAAATCTTTTCAAAGTGTTTCATTCACCTGAGTCTTAAACAATTTCATTAGCTCCGCTATGGCGTTATTTCACTGACAAATGTCGTGAGCGCAGTATTACAAGTCAAGAGCACATTCATGTAATACGAGCGAGCGAATCTCTTTTCTCGTGCACCGATTTCCTCTGTGGACAAAATTGCATGCGAGCTCTCAAATATAATACGCTGCTCACGCTCAAATTTTCTCACTCTCAAATATGCAATGCTCACGCACAAATTTTCTTACGCACTCTCAATACACTGTTTCCTCTTCCTTTCATGCTTTTTGATATGATTTATATTAGTACACTATTTCTTATCAATAACCAAAATACTAAAATAGACTTACATATTACATTTTTAATCTAATAAAACATCACATTTTGGCTGTGTGTTATATGATGAGATATTTCCAGTTTCAAACACTTAAAGACAGAGAATAGTTTTATTTTAAAAACATTAAACATCCACAAAGTGCACCATACTAATAAAATAAAAAAAAAAAAACATTTAAATATAACTAATGCAAGCAGAAATGTGACTGTGATAGAAAATATGTCAAAAATGATTTTAGCCTACTGTACTATTAACTCTTCAAATAAATCTCACTATCAATCACATTTTATCACTAAAATAAAGTGAACAAGTCTCTGCTGTACAGTGTTGTGTAAAGTACAGTAAAGTACTTCAATTAATCTGTTGTGGTAATACTATAGTTGCTATATTAACACAACAAGTGTATTATTAACAACCTACACAGTGCTTTGGTTTTTTATTTTTTTACAATATAGGGTATATTTTACTACAATTCACCACACTTTACTGTAGTAAAACTATACTGTATTTCATTTTATCCAGTGGTGTAGTCCTAAAAAAAGGTGGTGTACTATTGCACCCAACCCAAATTTTAAATGAAAGTAGGCAAATAAACAACGAAAGTCAATGTTTCTTTTATTCATTATATATATATATATATATATATATATATATATATATATATATATATATATATATATATATATATATATATATATATAAATAAAATTTAACATCAGTTACCTGTAACTATTAACTTCCACGAAAGGAAAAGCAAATACTATGTCAATGTTGTAAATGGTTACAGGTTTCCAGCTTTCTTCAAAATATCTTCTTTTGTGTTCAACAGAGGAAAAAAAAAGACAAACCGGTTTGGAACAAGTAAAGGTTGAGTAAATGATGGAAATTTTTGGAGAAAACTACCCATTTAAAAAAGAAAAAAAATAATAATTTGTTCGTTTTAAAGGGAGATACTAATAATCTAATCCTATTCAGTGATTTATGTTTAGCTAATAGTGCCCCCAGCAGACCCAGAGATTAGCTGAATATAGTATGCTGTGGTAAAAACCAACTGTTTAACTCTAAAGGGACTTGTAAAAATGTAAATACTGTAAAAAAAAATCAAGACAGCTATATTAAGTACTGTATGTTAACATAAACTGTAAATTTAAAATTAAAATCAGGAAAACAAAGGGAAAGCACACTTCTTTAAAAATTCAAATAAGCTACAGTATGTATAGCTTATTTAATCATTTTAATATTGAAACTTACTTTTTTACTGGCTTATTACTTTATATTTAATAGGTTCCTTTAAACACCAATCAGCCATTATGTTTGATTGTCACATGTGTGCATGCTTGTTTTAAAGCAAGCTATTAGGAGTCTGTCCTCTGCTGTTGTTATTGTATACAAGTAGTTCCCCTTTTAAATTGCATATTGTTACGCGTGTAAGAAAGAATATAAAATAATACACTTAAAAATGTTTGACTAATATGATAGAGTTCTAAACCAAACTAGCAGTATTCCACTGTATTTCATAGACAGGCAAAGCCATTTGAGTTCTGAATGAGCCAAATATGCTCAACATACCCGTTTACTGTAGCACAAATCATTTTCTATATTCAATAAATTTTTTCCAAATATTAAATAAATAAAACTGCCACTTTATAAATTCAAAATGGCATAAATATGAACATAAAAATGTACATGCTATTTTACATATTTCACTATCATAATAGGAAAAATAAATAAAATACAACACGTGATGATATGCAGTTGAAATTCACTGAGTGGTTCTGTCACTGTGTTTAATTCTGTGCATGAATGTATTCTATAGTTAATGCCACATGCACTGTAATGTGTTTTATTTTTACAGTTAATTTTGAAATTAACAGCGAAATGTTCGTTAAGAGCTGCATTTTTGCTGGAGGAAACAGCTGTGATGATGAGGGGAGCGCCGAGTAAACAGTAGATGGGGAAACCCGACTGCTCCTCCATGACCCATTGGGGTACAAGTGATACAAGTGTTTCTGTATATGCAGATATTATAACAATCTTTCGATAAACACACACCTTGTGCTCTCGCACTGCACAGCTGTGATTTGCTGATTAAATATAAAACTAGACAAAAACGAAGCGGCGGAAGTCTGCCGGCGATTTCATATCAAAATTAAAGGGGACTGAGGCGATAATTTAGTAGTGTACAGTATGAGCTAATCGCAAAACTTTTAGGAGGGCTGAATAGATATAAATAAATATAGGAGGGCTAAAGCGACGCCCGTACTGTTTTATAATTTTACCTGAGCGTTTCAGCGAGACATCATCATTCAGTTGACTTGTCGGGGTCAAACTCACAGCTGCTGTGCTCGTTAGGGGGCGGAGATTGGCGCAATTTATACAAAATGCTCCAATCATAATAAATTAAGATGCGAGTTAAAAAAACCCATTTGGTATACAGTTAAAGAGGACGTGAATACGTGCAATTTAGGGAAGTCTAATTACCAAAACAAGTGAGTATACCGAGGGTATACTCAATTATTAATCCTCAGAAGTGGTAATACCCAAACAGCTCATGGAAAAAAGTAGGCATACGGCGTATACGTGCGTATAGCAAGGACTACACCACTGATTTTATCAGTTCACTATTCTTAATACTACAGCATACTGAAGCATCTCTGGAGAGTAAAAGCACGAAAGGAGTCCGACGGAGCGAGAGCAGATCATTCGCACATGAGCAGCCAGTGTTTTGAGAGCTCGCAAGCAGTTTTGTCCACGAACAGAGGAAACCGGCACGTGAGCAGATTTTGCTCTCTCGTATTACAGCGCTCCCGACTTTTAAAACTGTGCTTACGACATTTGTCAGTGAAATAACGGCATACTCTGCCAGCTGAAATCATGTCGCGCGCACTCAAATCGAACTTCCGCAAACACAGCGATGACGTCACATTCACCGTGCGCACTTTTAATAACAGAAAGCTGATTGGCTATTGCAAGTTGACCTTTTTGTAATTACAATTGGACTAACCCAGCAAGCATTTTTTTGGTTTAAAAGACGTCTAAACATAGCCTAGACGTCTAGGCTAAATCATGGCTAAATTTGGGCTGTCAGTGAAAATCTAATGACATCTAATCATAGCCCAAGATTAGACTAGTCTTCATTTAGACGGCTAATAGATGGCTACATATATACGTCTATTAGACAGTGAAATTTGGTCTAGGCTAAATCACGGCAAAATTTTGGGCTGTCAGTGAAAATCTAATAGACCTCTAAGTACAGCTAAAGCATAAACAAGTCATCAAAATTTCAGCTAATGAATGACTTATGTTTATACATTTTATAAACGACAAAAACACATATACATATCAACATTTTTGATCGACAGGTTCTCAAAAATGCAATCCATTCAAACTGATTAAACAAAAGCTTTTATTAATAAAAAGCAACATTAACAATATTAAAACATTAAACAATACAATATATATATTTAAAGTTGTTTCTGCTCAATTATGCTCCTTTCTGCAGACGAACAATGTTTTTGAAGTGTTTCAGTCAGGTTTCAGAGCTCATCACAGGACAGAAACTGCATTAGTGAAAATAACCAACGATTTACTCTTAGCTGCTGACCAAGGGTGCATCTCGCTATTAGTTTTACTCGATCTTAGTGCGGCATTTGACACCATTGACCACGGTATCCTCATAAATCGCTTAAAGTCTACAGGTGTCCAGGGACAGGCCCTACAATGGTTTAAGTCATACTTAGCTGACTGTTACCAGTTTGTGAATATTAATGGACAGCCTTCACAAATCAGCCCAGTAAAATACGGGGTGCCTCAAGGATCAGTTTTAGGCCCTTTGCTGTTTACAATATACATGCTACCCCTGGGAGACATTATTAGAAGACATGGGATCAGCTTTCACTGCTATGCAGATGATACTCAATTATATATTTCAACTAAACCTGACGAGACGTCTAAACTGTCTAAACAAGCTAACTGAGTATATTAAAGATGTTAAAGACTGGATGACCAACAATTATCTTCTCTTAAACTCAGACAAAACAGAATTATTACTTATTGGGCCTAAATCCTGTACACAGCAGATCTCACAACTCAACCTACAATTAGAGGGATACAAAGTTAGCGTTAGCTCTACTATAAAAGATCTGGGTGTCATAATAGACAGCAATTTAAATTTTAAAAATCATATATCCCATGTCACAAAAACTGCTTTCTTTCATCTGAGAAATATCGCTAAGTTACGAAGTATGCTATCCATCTCAGATACAGAAAAGCTAGTCCATGCTTTTATGACTTCTAGGCTGGACTACTGTAATGCACTGTTTGCTGGCTGCCCAGCATCCTCTATTAACAAACTTCAATTAGTACAAAATGCAGCTGCCAGAGTTCTTACCAGGTCTAGAAAATATGATCACATCACCCCAATTTTATCCTCCTTACACTGGCTGCCTGTTAAGTTTCGTATTGAATTTAAAATATTGCTTCTTACATATAAAGCTTTAAATAATCTAGCTCCTGTTTATCTAACCAATCTTCTGTCTCGCTACAATCCAACTAGCTCTTTAAGGTCTCAAAACTTAGGGCTTCTGGTAGTACCTAGAATAGCAAAGTCAAGTAAAGGAGGTCGAGCCTTCTCATTTATAGCTCCTAAACTCTGGAATAGCCTTCCTGATAACGTCCGAGGCTCAGACACACTCTCCCAATTCAAAACTAGATTAAAGACCTATCTGTTCAGTAAAGCATACCCTTAGTGCACCACTTAGCGGGCTTCCACACAAGTTCTGCATCTTGTTGATATACACTATGAACAGCAGCTACGCTAATTATTTTCTTTATTCTCCATTTCCACCTGGGGATACTCTTCCCGAGGCCCTCAGACTATGCAGAGTCACTGATTCGATCCAAGACCAACGACGAGATGATCCCAAGGTTTCCATATCCTGGACCAGGCCGTATCCTGAGCAGCTACTGTGATGGTCATGGAAGAGTGGAGAACATGAGACTGATTCCTGTGACGCTCCAGAGACAGACAAGTCTTCGCTGAGGCCAGCTTCCAGCCTCCGCCACTGAGACTGCAGCTCTGCACAAGACGTTTGGCCAGCAGAGAAATTAAAATGATCGTGCCCAACTGAGCCTGGTTTCTCTCAAGGTTTTTTTTCTTCACTTCCGCCATTAGTGAAGTTTTTTTCCTGAGCTAAACTGAACTGAACTTAAACACTACAAATTGAACTACACTGTTCCTATTTACTATGACCTTTTATGTGAAGCTGCTTTGACACAATCTACATTGTATAAGCGCTATACAAATAAAGGTGAATTGAATTGAATGTGTTGGGAGTTTAGACTCGCAATTTACATTTTTATCATAAAATACCTCCTCATTCACTAAATATTTGTCTCTCCTACTTAGGGTGAACAATCCCTTAACACACTCATACAAACAAATCTACTTTCAAACGTTCTGTCTCTCGAGCCTGTTGTTTGTAGCTTTAGCCTGCTAGCACTGCTGGTCAGCTAAAGCTACCGACCTCTTTCTTTTACTTATTTTCTCACTTACTGGCTTTGCTTTTCACCTTGTACAATGTCGCTTGCGTGTCTGTCCTTAAGTGCAGGAGAAGCATCGATGGAGGCGCTGGAGCTGGAAGCAGTGGAGTCCCAGATTCGCTCCCTCGAGATGAAGCGAGCGTGGCTCCGGGCTTTGCTCGAACCCGTTATTCGCTCGTCTGAGGTAAGTGTACAATACAATCACAATTCTCCTTCTTCCTCAACCCCGCGTGTTTCTCTGTCCAGGCCCAGCGCACCGAGGACGCGGTTCGCCCAGGCGTCGTGCACGCCGACACCCGGCTACCACGGCCCCTGGGTGCTGCCCCGTAAGGTGCTTGCCGGGTCCCGGGGCAGAACGTCTCCTCCTCTGGTGTTCGAGATCCCCACGGAGAACCGCTTCGCCCCTCTCCGCGAGACGGGTTGCGATGTGGCCATCATCGGCGACTCAATCGTGCGCCACGTCCGCTCTGCTTACTCCAAAGGTAACAAAGTTTGCACTTTCTGCTTCCCTGGTGCCCAAGTTAAGAATATTTCTGCACAGATACCTACTATCCTGAGCGCTGCCGAGAACCTCAGTGCCGTCGTCCTCCACGTGGGGACGAACTACACCGTGCTCCGGCAGACAGAGATCCTGAAAAAGGACTTCAGGAGCCTGATCGAGACGGTTCGACGCACCTCGCCCGCCACGCAGATCATAGTTTTTGGACCACTTCCTACCTACCGCCGAGGAAATGAAAGGTTCAGTAGACTTTTTGCTCTGAATGAATTTCTATTAACATGGTGTGAAGAACAGAAATTGATATTTGCTAATAACTGGAATCTTTTCTGGGAGCATCCTAGGCTTTTCCGCGCTGACGGGCTGCACCCCAGTCGAGCTGGAGCTGAACTCCTGTCGGACAACATCTCCAGAATACTTTGCTTTATCTGACTAGTAAGTAAAAATTCACAAAATTCACAATTTAGCCATACAGACTCCTATTCGTCCCACATAAAAAAAGTTATATATAAATAAGTTCACCATATATAGACCCCCAGGACCCTATGTCAATTTTCTAAAAGAGTTTTCTGATTTTATCTCTGACTAACTAGTTAAAACTGATAAAATACTAATTGTAGGAGACATTAACATCCACATAGATGACGCTAACGACACATTAGGGCTCGCGTTTATGGACTTACTACATTCACTAGGGATAAAGCAAAACGTTATTGGTCCAACCCATCGCTTAATGCATACACTAGATCTAATTCTGTCTTATGGAATTGAGGTCATTGATGTAGACATTATACCACAAAGTGATGATATTACAGACCACTACCTCTTACTATATAAGTTGTGTTTACCTGAAATTAGCAGATCCGTTCCGATATATCGCCCTAGTAGAACTACTGTTCCATCCACCAAAGATGAATTTATAAATAACTTACCTGATCTTTCTATATTTCGAAATGCACCCGCAAACGCAAATGACCTTGATGTAGTAACCAGCAGTATAGATGTCATCTTTACTTTCACTCTAAATACTGTGGCACCCATCAAACTAAAAAAGGCTAGAGAGAATAAAACTACACCATGGTATAATAGTCATACCCGCGCTCTCAAAACAGCAACCCGTGCCCTGGAACGTAAATGGAAAAAAACTAATTTAGAAGTTTTTAGAATTGCGTACAAAGACAGTATGTCCAGCTATAGGAGGGCTCTAAAATCTGCCAGGGTTGAGCACCTCCGCATACTGATAGAAAATAATCATAACAATCCTAGATTCTTATTTAACACCATCGCTAAATTAACAAATAATCGGTCATCTTTGGAACAAAACGTTCCACCGCAAATTAGTAGTGATGACTTCATTAATTTTTTCAGTGATAAAATAGAAGGCTTTAGACAGAAAATAGGAGATATTAAACTTTCTGCACCGCCTTATACTTCAGATCCAGTAAACATCCCACCGAATCAAAATAACCTACAGGGCTTCAAAATCATAGAACAGGAAGAGCTATATAAAATTATAAATAGTTCTAAACCAGCTACGTGTATGTTGGACCCAATTCCAACAAAGTTACTGAAAGAATTGCTACCTGTTATAGGAGAACCTCTTCTTAACATTATCAACTCTTCTTTATCATTAGCCATGTTCTAAATCCTTATAAGTTAGCTGTTATTAAGCCTATTATTAAGAAACCACAACTGGACCCCAGCAACTTAGCTAATTATAGGCCTATTTCAAATCTTCCGTTTATGTCTAAAATGCTAGAAAAAGTTGTTTTTGCTCAATTATGCTCCTTTCTGCAGACGAACAATGTTTTTGAAGTGTTTCAGTCAGGTTTCAGAGCTCATCACAGTACACATACTGCATTAGTGAAAATAACCAACAATTTACTCTTAGCTGCTGACCAAGGGTGCATCTCGCTATTAGTTTTACTCGATCTTGGTGCGGCATTTGACACCATTGACCACGATATCCTCATAAATCGCTTAATATCTACAGGTGTCCAGGGACAGGCTCTACAATGGTTTAAGTCATACTTAGCTGACCGATACCAGTTTGTGAATATTAATGGACAGACTTCACAAATCAGCGAAAATCAAAAAACAACACGTTTTTCAAAATCTGTTTCTAAAATGAAAATTCAATGATTAAAAGATACACTGACCCCAATGTAATATGCTGCACCTGCGAATACTTAGCAATGAGAGAGAGCGAAAGACAGACAGAGAGAGAGGGAAAGAAACACCACACACAGGTCTACACTAGACCACAACAACTACTCGTAACAATAGGCAACAAGACTATTGTCAGGTAGTGTATAGACCATGCTATATTATTTTATTTTAGTTGATGTTATCAGAAGTCACACTAAAATGTGTTAAACATTCATTAAATATTAATTAATCATATAAATAATGTAGATTAAGTTGTCACTCATATAAACACACATTTCATTTGTATTTTGTACATATAAATATACCAAATCTGTTAATAACCCCTCCTCCAGGCATAAAAATTTTCAAACCCTGGCAAGGATGCAAACAAAGACAAGCTCTTCTCAAACTGACGTGTTATATAGTGAATTGTAACTAAATTAAGTTAAAGATTAATTTAAAATAAAACAAATAAAATAAAATGCATTTATTTTGCAGAATTGCAGAAATAAATGCCCTAAATCACATTTATTATAACATTATTAACTGACATCTTTTCCATCCATCCATCGGGTAATCCATCCATTCATCCATGTACAGTATATGTTGATCTATCTATCTATCTATCTATCTATCTATCTATCTATCTATCTATCTATCTATCTATCTATCTATCTATCTATCTATCTATCTATCTATCTATCTATCTATCTATCTATCATGGGAATGTGAAAATCGGGCAGTAAATGGATATCAGTAGATATTTGTTTGTGCTGTTGTGTAAAATTTATTTAAAATGGCAACAGGCACCACTAACCGTCTTGAAAAGCTTGCCGCCAGCAGGTTCGTTCTCAAACTTGATATTTTCATAAAGTGTGTCTTTCACGATTCCTTTGTTTAGTGCAACAGTATGCCTCCCTTTCAACACAACAGGAGGCCTATAACACAGTGTTGTTGTTGTAGTTTATGACAGCTTTTTCAATAGACACTTTTATTCTTGACTGTTATCTCGCTCACTTGTTCTTGTGTGATGTGTGCGTCTTCTTGTATTCAATCGCATTGTTTGAAATCTGTGCCTTGGAATAACCGCCTGATTAGAAAACCAAGGGAGTCAAGGACGTCAGTGAGGTGGAAATGTCATTGTAGCCACAGAAGTGTGAAACGGTAGCCTTGCTTTTATCTTTGATGCTGGTCTCTGGAGAGTACCGTGTAATGGAAAAAGGGTATGTTTAACACAAGGTTCAGAAATGTGCAGATTAATGATGCTTAGATCATGTATCCAGTTTATAAAGAATTTATACTAACTCAAAAAGTGATTAAAACAGTAGAACTTATAGTCATATGGTTCAAGACACCAATTACCAATGAGGGTGAGTTGATTGTCATTGATTTTCACTCACTTACAATGTATACATGTACATGCATTCTGCTATTCAAGCGTATCAATTAGTTGTTTTGACCAGTTGGATACCAAGAATAAAAATACTAAAGACTCTATGCTCAAGAGACCAATGCAAAGACAGTGATAGTGTTTGAAGACTATACAGTTGTTCTTGGGCTGAGGCTATAATACTCAGTATTAAAGATTCTGTGTCAGACCAGTGTACAGCTGAAGGCGGTTGAGGATGTATAGATGCTAAAGACATGTGTGCACATATGTGACTGAGCTAGTGATAGCAACTTTGTGTACAGTATGTAATATTGACACCCAGAGATTGAACTAGGTATTGCACACACACACACACAAATTTAAAACACGTTTTCACCCAGCCCCTAATCCTACAACTCCACGCAAATGCAGGTTGTCAGATTGATGAAAGCAACAGGAGCTAGTGTAACAGGTTATAAAAATGCTTCCACTTGCTTTTATTTTATGTACCTGGCCCTTTAATTCCAAATGACCCCCCTCTCTGTTCATTGGCTGGTGGCATGTTATTAACTAGTTCCGGACAGGTCATTATTATTCGCGCCAGCCAAGAGAGTGGTCGTGGTGAGTGAGTGCTCCTGTAAAATATATATTTTTTTATTATTCATAATGTATCATTTCTTTGTGCATACAACTTTATAATTGCTAATAGACACCCATCATTGCAGGACGACATGTTAGACTGCCGAAACTGATCACTGTGGTTTTACTCTGTTTACCAGGTACATGATTTAATATTTACTGTGTTTCTGAACTCATGTTATATGTTTAATTAATTATTATTCGCGCCAGCCAAGAGAGTGGTCGTGGACGACATGTTAGACTGCCGAAACTGATCACTGTGGTTTTACTCTGTTTACCAGAATAAAGTGATCTGTTCAAGGCGTGATTGGGTGTCAGGTCTCATCTGTACAGTACACAACGCAGAGGAAACCGAGTACTAACCGTTACAATGGTGCCGTGACCGTGACTCTGGAAGCCGCGTGCAGGATCGATTCATCGGAGGTTTCCGGAGGCATTCGTACCGCGGGTTATGAGAGCTCGTTTGAGGAGCCATTTAAAGCAGTACCGCTTTTGGCCACAAGGAGGAGTAAAGGACCGTTTTTCTCCTCTGACAGGAACAGAGAACTGGTTTGTTGAGTAAGTCAAATTGAGTGGGATTTTGACTTTTTGGTCACTAATAACTGTTTCACATTGAACTCTTAAATACATAGGATTTTTTTTTCATGACAGTTATTGATAAGTGTTGTTGCTGAGGTTACACAATTGTGAACAAAAGACATTTTCATTGAACTTTGAGCTTTTAAGCTTAGATATAATTTCAAAACGATTTTTTTTCTCTTTCTTTTCCCTCTCTCTTTCCGAAAGTGTTTGTCTAAAAGTTTTGGTATCAATTACATTTAAAAATAATAATACTAATATTTTTTTTAATTGGGTGATTTTATTTTTTTTATTCATTTTTGCTATTTTCTCTGAAAAAAATGGAGTCAGAGAATACTTTTGGGAGAGGTAGAGGACTTTTTATGTTTTCACCTATGCCATCGGTGGGTAGAGGTAGATTAAATTATACACCTGTCACGTCTACTCCCATGTTTGACTTAGAGACTGTACAGGATGTAAATGATCATTTAAGTCCTCCGCCACCTCAACTGACAGAAAGTGAACTGCAACAACCAGGTTTAAAGAAAAGCAGTGAGTCAATGGAATTGTTAGTGGGGATGGTAGAACAGATGGGTCGATCTATTGGGGAAAGCATAGCTACCTGTTTGGAATCTAGAGTGTGTGGCTCTAGTAGTGCAGACTCATCTGTCTTGAACAGAGTTCTAAAATCTGAAATTAAAGAACCTGTTTGTTTTCGGGGTGATCCATCTGAAACGTACACAATACATGAGTGGGAATCTATAATGCTGTCATATCTGCGCAAAATACAGACACCGATTGAGGAACAAGCTGATGAAGTCATGAGTCGACTTATGGGAAGGGCACGGGAAGTTGTGAGGGTGGGCTTGCGTAGTAACCCCTCTATTAAATTGTGTAAGGGTCCAAGCCCCATCTTTGATTTGCTGAAACAACATTTCAGTGACACAGCTTTTTCTAACATGCCATTAGCAGATTTTTATGGCACACTTCCACATGCTAGTGAGGATGCTTTTGATTACTGGCTGAGGCTTAATAGAGCCATGGATATGACAGAGGACTGTTTAAAGAGACAGAATAAGAAAACTGATGACTTGGCCTGTTCGCTCACTGTAATGTTTATTAGACATTGTCCAGACCCTGAGCTATCTCTCATATTCAAGTGTAAACCTGTGGAGCAATGGACTGCGGCTGATATCCATGCACGAGTGGAAGAGTATAGTAGAGAGAAACGATGTCGCTCAGTGCCTAGAGTGCCTTCAGCCATTACTCTTATGAAACAAGAAGTAACAGTTCAGCCTTCTGATGCAAAAGTTAAGACAGCCGTTACATCTGGATCTATTCCAAACCAGACTCAATCTAAGGAGCCTGTTGAACCCATGGAGCGAATCCTGGCAATGTTAGAACGCGTACTTGAGAATGGACAATTAGGAAATCAGGCTAGTGTAGAAAGGCATCTGCCAAAGTTACACAGAAACAGAGTAAGACCTTCTCTACCATGTGAAGTATGTGGAGATATTGGTCACACCACTCATTTTCACTGCAGAGCAAATCATCTGTGCTTTCTTTGTTACAAAGCAGGTCATGCACGAGTAGATTGTCCGAGGGCTAAAGCTTGTGCTACCAGTTTAATGCCCGAGTCAGATGCTGTTCTGCGCCCGGGAAACGAATAGGCCTGCATGTGGAGGGGGTGAGTGTAAGGCCCAATAATGACCCCCCAATATTCTTGAATGATGATCTGGAATCTGTATATAAAAGTATATGTGAGGAGTATAGCTCTGAATGTACAGTTGTTTTACAAAATATACAGAAACTTGAGCCATATGATGACCTATTCTACACTAAAGTGATAATTGGTGGGCAAGTTGAAGCAAAAGCAATGCTCGACACTGGGTCAATGGCTTGTACTATGAGCTCTAAGATCTTACCACGATTACTGAATACTGGCGTGTTGGCTAGCCCTTCACTTGCTCCAACAGATGTGGTTTTGGTCGGATGTGGAGGCACTAGGACAAAACCCCTTGGAATGATTGAACTGGAGATGAATGTGTATGGATGTCAAGCCACTGTTCCAACTTTAGTAGTTGAGGGCCAGTGTGATGATTTTATTCTTGGAAGTAATCTCCTGAAACATTTGATTCACCAGCTGAGACATTCTGTGGAATTACTTGAACGTGCAAAATCCCAATGACATCTCAGTTGGCAGTGCTGTCATTTTAGAGCCCAGCAGACTAAAATCAAGACCGAGAACGGTGCTGGTTGGAAAAACAGTATCTTTGATACGTAAAGATGGATGGGTTCCACTGAAAGTGATAAATCCCTCTGAAAAAACAATTACTTTGAAAAGAAATTCCGCACTTGCAGATGCTTTCCCCTGCATGGCGTTGCAGGATTTTGACTGTTCAGAATATCCTGTGTGTTGCTCATGTGATCTTGAACAACACGTTCAAAGAACAGCTGATGTGCTAACCATCAGGCAGAATGAGATGAGTGTAACGGATGTTATCAGCTCACCGACCAAGTTTGAGCTGGGCGACTCATCTGCTGATGATGGTATGAATGTCTTGAGTAATTTGGGATTAACTGATTTGGATGTGGAATCTTGTGACGTGTCTGATGACTGTAAGGCAAAGCTTGTCCAGCTTCTTTCTCAGTACCATTCTATATTTTCCAGACACAAGTTGGACTGTGGAAAGGCAGCAGGATTTGTTCATCGCATTCGCTTGAGTGATGACAAGCCCTTTCGATTGCCATATCGACGTCTTGCTCCTAATCAATATGATCGGCTTCGTCTAGCTTTGGATGAGATGGAAGAACGTGAAATCATACGGAAATCCAGTAGTGAATTTGCATCACCTCTTGTCCTAGTTTGGAAGAAGTCAGGAGACTTAGGAATATGTACCGATTTTCGTTGGATTAATGCTCGCACAATCAAGGACGCACACCCACTTCCACATCAAGCAGACGCTCTTGCTGCATTGGGTGGAAATGCCTATTTTTCAACCATGGACCTCACATCTGGTTATTATAATGTCGAAGTTCATGAAGATGACCGGAAATACACAGCGTTTACTTCGCCCTTTGGGTTATATGAATATAATAGATTACCCCAGGGCCTGTGTAATAGTCCGGCCACTTTCATGCGGATGATGTTGTCAATATTTGGGGACCAGAATTTCACAAGTCTATTGTGTTATCTGGATGATGTCCTGGTGTTTGCACCCACAGAAGAGCTAGCATTAGAGCGATTAGAAATGGTGTTTAAGCGGTTGAAGACTCATAACCTCAAGCTTGCTCCGAAGAAGTGCCATCTCTTAAGGAGTTCGGTAAAGTTTTTAGGGCACATAATCAGTGCTAACGGGATTGCCACCGATCCAGAAAAAGTCAAAGCCATTACTGCCATCACTGAAAATGATCTTATGGTTGAAGGTGTTAATGTCCCCAGTCAGCAGAAAATAAGGTCGTTTCTGGGCATGGTGGTGTTTTACCAGCAGTTTATTGAAGACTGTTCATCTATCGCCAAGCCATTGTTCGATCTCACCACAGGAAGGAAGGCACCACGTGGAAAGTGGAAGCGTCGGACATGTCAAAGAGAATTGACTGCTTCAGACTGGACTGAGGAATGCAGTCAAGCATTTCACAAACTGAAACAAGCTTTGCTTGAACAGGTCTTGTTAGCCCATCCAAATTTTGACAAGCCCTTTTTACTTTCAGTAGATGCTTCAAGTAATGGGTTGGGGGCAGTTTTATCCCAGTTGCCAGCTGATGGTAAAACGGCTAGGCCCATTGCTTTCGCAAGCAAGTCGCTGACATATGCACAGTCACGATACCCTGCACATAGACTGGAGTTTTTCGCTATGAAATGGGCTATCTGTGATAAATTCCATCATTGGCTCAGGGGTCAGAAATTCACAGTTTGGACCGATAACAACCCATTAACATATATTCTGTCTAAAGCAAAACTGGATGCTTGTGAACACAGATGGGTTGCCAAACTAGCACCATACCAGTTTGATATTAAGTATGTTCCCGGTCCAAAAAATGTAGTTGCTGACGCCCTGAGCCGAGAGCCCTTTGTGCACCCTAGCGTACTCCATCGTCTCACAAGAATTCCTTACAGTAAGTTGTTGGCAGAGGCTGCTGATGTACACACTGACCATGTTCAAGATGTTTTTCGCTGGTCCACTCACCCCTTTGACAATACTCCTGATGCTGATTGTGTGGGAGTGGCCTGTTTAACAGCTAAAACCTCATTATTTGGTACAGTCTCCACACAAGAAGTAGAAGCTGTTCTGCACTCTTGTAGGCATAGTGATACAGCCATCAAGTCACATGCCTTGTTGCTGCCTCACCTTCCACAAGCAGTAATGCCATGTGAATCACCAGATACTGAAGTGATGTCCCATGAATGTCTAATGTCCAAACAACAGGAAGACAATATTTTAAGCAGAGTGATTTCCTTTGTGGAGAGAGGAAGGAGACCTAATAGGAGGGAAAGGATTAATGAACCAATGGCTGTCATTAAGTTACTGAAACATTGGGGGCGATTGATAATGAAGAATGGTGTGTTGTATTGGGTTTCGAAAAACAACTTCACTAAAAAGAAAACCTATCTGTATGTTGTGCCTACTGCAGTGAAACACATGGTGCTGAAAGGTGTTCATGACCAAGCGGGACATCAAGGTCAGCGGCGAACTCTGTATCTTGCTCAGCAAAGATTTTTTTGGCATGGCCTGGAAAAGGATGTAAAGGAGTATGTGAGGTGCTGTCGTCGATGTGTGGTCAGCAAGTCACCAGAACCGGAGGGTCGTGCTCCATTGGAAAACATTATTACATCAGAGCCCCTTGAGCTCATTTGCATAGACTTTTGGTCAGCGGAGGACTCTGCCAACCGGTCTCTGGATGTACTTGTTGTCACTGACCACTTTACCAAAATGGCTAGTGCATTTTTGTGTCCAAATCAGTCTGCCAAAGCTGTGGCGCATCAACTGTGGCATAACTTTTTTTGTGTCTATGGCTTCCCAGGTCGAATTCATTCAGATAGAGGAGCAAACTTCGAAAGTTCCCTGATTGCCGAGCTGTTGAAAGTCGCTGGAGTCCAAAAGTCAAGAACAACACCGTATCATCCAATGGGAAATGGAGCTTGTGAGCGGATGAACAGGACTCTTGGAAATTTGATACGGGCCCTGCCTCCTAAGTCCAAACACAGATGGCCTCAAGTGCTTAAATCACTAACTTTTGCCTATAATTGTACCATCCATGAGACTACTGGGTATGCTCCATTTCTGTTGATGTTTGGGAGGATTCCTCGGCTACCTGTCGACCTGATATTTGAAACAGTTCTGGACAATCCTTATGTAGTGAACTTTGACAGCTATGTTAAGACTCTTCGAACGAATATGAAGGAGGCAATGCATATTGCACAGACATCTGCCACAAAACAGCTTAAAAGACATTCTGACTTGTATAACAAAAGAGTCAAGGGTGGCCCAATTGATGCTGGGGATCGGGTTTTGCTGGCTAACAAGGGAGCGCGTGGAAAACGGAAGCTTGCTGATCTTTGGGAGGACGCAGTTTATACTGTTGTTGGAGTAAACACGGAGAGTCATACCTACAGAATTCAGCACAGCCAAACTGGTGTTATAAAGACAGTACATCGTAACCTTATAATGCCGGTCAACTTTCTCCCACTTCCTGAAGATGACTTGGAAGCTGATACAGCAGAAAACCACCTAAGTGACTCAGAGAGTGTTGATTCAGTGATTGAAAATGTATTGGAGAATGCTTCCAATTACAGGACACAAGAGTGGGTGTCACAGCTGCCCTCTGATGGCATGAATGATGCAGACACACATGATGTAGAAGATGTTTCAGATGTTATTGAATCTTTACCAGCAGTGTATACTGTTCATTCAAATGACTTGGAGCATGATGTGTGCAATGATTTTTCTACATCCCAGCTGGGATCTGAGGTTTATGAGGATGTTGTAGGTACAATTAGTAGTGTGCCTAAATCAACTGCACTGCAGATTGAAGTATCGACACCTGTCCCCTCAACTTCAGCAATGACTAATGGTGCTCAACTTATGGAAGTCAGTTCGGTGTCTAATATTACTGTGCATGATAATCTTGTTGAAAGATCACTGAGTCGTGTGAGGTCCAGAGCTGGTAGACTGTTCAAACCGGTTACAAGATTTATTGAGATAATGCACCAGCAAAAAGTTCTGGGTTAGCGACGAATAGGCTGCTTGAGCTTTACATGGCAACACAATTTTCTGTGCTTTCTTATATAATGCACTATTTACAGTACATCTTAAATTATTAGTTACTGTAATGTTTCTTATTTTTTTTTCTTTCTACTTGGATGTTCCAAGTTTTTGAAATGTGATGCAGTGTGCTGAATTGAGACATGATTTAAGTCTCTGCTTTGGAGAACTTGTGTGCAAATGGATGATTTGTCATTTTTTTAGCTAACATGTAATGGGCATGTTTGTCTATAAGTGTTTAGGGGACTGGCCACCCTCTTCTCACTTTAATTCCTGTGGGGAATAGTGTCTACACTGAACTCAACTGACAATATCATGGAGTTTTGAACACAAATTTGGTTGTTAATGTGTTTCTCTTCTTTATCCATTTTTTTCCCCCTTTCATTTAGTTTCTTATTCCATAATGAAGTTATTGTATTTGTGTACCTGATATAATACTGTGGTCAGTAAATTCTGTTTTGATGGGTTTTAGCATTTCATTGATTTTTGTGATTTGTGGAGGCAAGTGGAATTCAGTAGGGGGGAGTGTAACAGGTTATAAAAATGCTTCCACTTGCTTTTATTTTATGTACCTGGCCCTTTAATTCCAAATGACCCCCCTCTCTGTTCATTGGCTGGTGGCATGTTATTAACTAGTTCCGGACAGGTCATTATTATTCGCGCCAGCCAAGAGAGTGGTCGTGGTGAGTGAGTGCTCCTGTAAAATATATATTTTTTTATTATTCATAATGTATCATTTCTTTGTGCATACAACTTTATAATTGCTAATAGACACCCATCATTGCAGGACGACATGTTAGACTGCCGAAACTGATCACTGTGGTTTTACTCTGTTTACCAGGTACATGATTTAATATTTACTGTGTTTCTGAACTCATGTTATATGTTTAATTAATTATTATTCGCGCCAGCCAAGAGAGTGGTCGTGGACGACATGTTAGACTGCCGAAACTGATCACTGTGGTTTTACTCTGTTTACCAGAATAAAGTGATCTGTTCAAGGCGTGATTGGGTGTCAGGTCTCATCTGTACAGTACACAACGCAGAGGAAACCGAGTACTAACCGTTACACTAGCAAGGCTGAATATCAAGCCATCCCATGTCGTAACTTTATGCAAGAAAAAATCTTATGATTTTTGTCCTAAGCATCACCTGAAACTTCTATTTTAGGAATGGTTTCTATTTCTCAAAGCTGAATAACTTATATGACAACGATCACCTCAGGTACTAATTATGTGCTTTATTCAGTGTTAAATGCTACCAATTTGAGTTTGAGTTCCAGTTTATGAGACATTCTTTGCCATACTGAAAACAAAACACACAGACATAAGACATAGCTATAGAAAGCTCTACTTTTAAATGCAGCGAGTGCATGTTGAAAAGAAACAACGTTTGATAAAGTAATCAGTATGAAACCAACACCATGTCTAGTTTCTCAGTCTGAGTTCATTAATTTTAATGCGACCACACCCACAAGTTCATGCGCTCCTTGAATGCATTAATACATGAGAAAGAGAGACTTACCTGCATAAAGCTTGGAAGGTGAACTTTCCAACACATTTTGAAAAAATAAAAGTTGTCTCGCTAGAGAATAGAATTCTCCTGGCAGAGCGTGCATCACGCCAGCTCTTCCCGTGTCCATTGTTATTACAATTACAATGACGATTACAATTACAATGACGAAAGCTGCCCACAAACAAACACAGCGTGCTGGCTAGAAAGTATACACCCACAAACAAACAAATACAGTGTGCAAGAAAGGTCGTTTCATTTTTAATTCCCGGAATAAATTGAAATTACAACCCATTTAACCTCACGAGATCATTATAGAGTATTTGGGCAAATATATATATATATATATATATATATATATATATATATATATATATATATATATATATATATATATATATATATATATATATATATATATTTACACACAAACAGTTGAAGTCAGAATTATTAGCCCCCTTATGTTTAGCAGAGACAAGATTTTTTCAACACATTTATAAACATAATAGCTAACCTTTAATAACTGACTTCTTTTATGTTTACCATGAAGACAGTAAATAATATCTTACTATCTTTCAAGACACCTCTATACAGCTTAAAGTGACATTTAAAGGCTTAACTAGGTTAATTAGGTTAACTAGGCAGGATAAGGTCATTAGGCAAGTTATTGTATAACAATGGTTTGTTCTGCAGTCCAAAAAAAAAAAAAAAAACTGTCAAAAAAATAGCTTAAAGGGGCTAATCATTTTGACCTTAAAATGGTTCATAAAAAGTTACAACTGCTTTTATTCTAACCGGAATAAACAAGACTTCAGAAGAAAAAAAATATTATCAGACATACTGTAAAAATGTCCTTGCTCTGTTAAACATAATTTGGGAAATATAAAAAAAATGAAAGGGGGGCTAATAATTCTGACTTCAACTGTGTGTGTATATATATATATATATATATATATATATATATATATATATATATATATATATATATATATATATATATATATATATGAAGGGGTGTAGCAACTGGGGGGACAGGATGATACATCCCTCTCACTTTTAGAGACAGATCATTTAGAAACAGGTGATTAATTATGAAATGAACATAACATTTTGGATCTCATTAAACTGTCCCCTCCACTTTTAAAATGTCTGCTATGCCCCTGTATATATGCATTGCTTAAATGGACTTGATTGCTTGAACTTTAAATGGATCTTTACTTGATTTTTTAATGATATTTGGCATAAAATAAAAAATCTGTAATTTTGACCCGTACAATGAATTCTTGGCTATTGCCCAAAATGTGCACTATAAGATATTAATAAATAATAATACGTGCTAAAGCTTTCTATATCATATTGTTTATGCAAAGTAATAAAATTACTTTTAAACTGTTAATTTATCTTTCTCAAAAGAATCACTTGAATGATGTGCTAACCTTTCCAACAATACACCATGAAGGTTTTTCCGCTGTCAAGCAGGCAATACTGATATTCATCTTTCATCTGTACCTGTGGAATGACCTCTATAGGGGACACTGCAGACAATAATTCATTGGGAAATTAGATTGGACACCTTGTCAGAAAATGCCCAGATATCCATGATTAAAGCTTTGGAGTGATATATAAAGGCCACAGAGGTTGACTAACTTTGCGTAAGACTGTCATTCCGGCATCCATCATTACTGTTTAAACACATCAGTGCTAACCAGAAAATTCCTGGCAGACATGTTGAGGAAAGTTGGAGCTACTTACTCTTTCTCTTGGAGTTGGAGTGTGAGTTTTGAGTTTTATGAAGCCTTATGGTGGCTCAGGGGGACCAACAGAGATCTGTTTAAGATAGATAGATAGATAGATAGATAGATAGATAGATAGATAGATAGATAGATAGATAGATAGATAGATAGATAGATAGATAGATAGATAGATAGATAGATGTCTGCAGTGCAACATAATTGTACTTACTGTTTGCACACATTTGACAAAGACTTGGCAATGTAAGAATGGCTATGTCTCTCCATAATATTAAACGCTGAGAACTGTTATGGAACTCCACACAAGACAAGACCACAAGAATGGTCAGGCACTAAAACAATAAACTTTCTAATCTGAAAAGATTAGCTGGGAAACCAGTTGTTCGGTTGCCTCGGTCATGCATTGTGAGCCCCCTTCTTTGCCCTGGACTTTACCTTCTCCACCAGAGCAGCTCCAAACAGAATGTCTAAGTTTTAAATATGGTGTATCTTGTGGCTCTATATTCATGTTTGGTGTCATTTTAAATGTCTCTGTGTGATTGGTAAAGTGGTCCTAATTTCACTGTAATATTTTACAATCTCTCTGATATCAGTTAATTTGGGTTTTGACTTTGATAAGATCTTTGCCAGATGCTCCACTGCAGGGAAAATGGTCTTCACATCAACTCATGACCAGGCAAGAGTCTTAGTGAAGCTGTTATTGTCTTGAATTTATGGAGATTTGAGTATTTAAGGGAAATGTGGAGAAGTGTCTGTGGGATCCTGTAGGCAGGATACCCCATTGCAGTGTATAAGTTTCTGAGCTCTGCATCAGGACTTATATGCTGCAATGTATTTCTACATGGTCTGGTATTAATCTCTAACTCTTAAATCTATTTTTGAGGAATTGATGTTGTACAATCTTGATTGACTTATTTTGTTTAATTATATGATTTGAAATGGAAAACCTTTGCCTGACAAATAAATGTAAAATTCTTGTTTAACTCTAATATCTCCTGAAATCACTTTAATCTAGTAGATTGTTTAGGCTGATGTTTCCGCAGCCTACGACCAGAATTAGTCATACACTCAGGCTCAATAGATGGAGCATAGGAACAACATTAGAGACCTGATTTCTGACAATCACTGGCTAAATGAAACTTTAAGTATGGATGTGTCTGTGAGCAGATGTAACTCGCCAGCGACAACTTTGGGTAAACGATGAACCATTAACTGAAAGTAAGGATTTATTATGTCAATCAATCTAAATTAGACCTAATCGCAGCCTTAAGGTAATCAGCTTGAATTAGATGAATCTAAATGTAAATTATTATAAATTGTCAGATAAAAATTTGGAGTTGGAAACAAATTAAAATAAATTTTAACAAATAAAATATTTATTTTCACATGTGCTGAAAAGGCTTACACGCATTTAACTTTCACCCATGCAGTTAGTTCCGTCATAGCACTAATAGATGGACCCTTACAGTAATTTACTCAAATCAATAAGAAATTCCCATCTGATGAAATTCCCATCCCATGATGAATTTTTTGGACTTTTCTGAACTTATTGTTATGACAAAACTAATAATACTAATTTGAGAATTTACTAATTTGAGCCAAACAATTGAGAAAAAACTGTAGCATTGAAACTAATTTTCATTTCTGTCATGTATACAAACTTTAAATACATAACACTTTATTTTTATTTACTTACACTGATAGGATTCTGCAGTGAATGGCATTGAGTGTTCATGGGTTGTAAACTCTTAACTGTGGTGCATTTTGGGATGAGTGGACTTCATTTTGGATGCAACCTAAGGAAGTGTGCTATCCGGCTAGGACAGCTGTGAAGGTGTAACGCATTATGGGCAGTGTAGTCTGTGTGAGTTGTGGAGTGCTCTGTAGTTTGGCTTGTTGGGCACTCCAGCTGGGTACCTTGACACTGGTAGTTTTAAGCCAAGGACACTGCAAGCTGACTTTAAAGAGCGAAAATGCAAATGAAAATCTGGATCAAAAAGCTGCAATTGACCACATAAAACTGATGGTAGCTGACTGATTAGAGTGCATTCTGCCTTCTGTTTTGTCATTTCACACATGGAAACCGTAACACATACACAAACAAACCACAAACAAATTTAAGTTTTGTAAACTAATTTCAAGAGAATCATGATTGATCACGGCTGGTCCTGCATCAACAATCATTGATAAACCAATCAGACGAATCCAAGCCTTCAATAAATAGCCCAGTTTGTCCTTCCTCCCTTATCTTCGTTTTTTAGGAGTCCCCCATCCACATCATCTCCCCCTTTCCTCCTTTACCAGGAGGAGCTCTCGAGACCTACCTGATCTCGGATCCCCTTCTAAGCAATGTGACCAGGTGGCTGGAGTATGTGAGCTCAGGGTTTTCTTCCAGGACAGCATGCCAAACCTGCAAATAATGTCAAGCAATAGCTAAGTGTGAACTCTTAAAGCAGCCTTTAGTACTATTATAACAATTCAAATATATCTGATAGTCTAATGTTGGGTTCACACCAGACGTGGCACGCACGGATAAATCACAATATTCGCGCGTGAACATTTTGAGTTTACTTGCTTCATTCGCACGTCAAATTCACTTCACAATAGACGCGGATTCACGTCATGGGCAGGGCTTCTGTCTGCCCTGTGACTGTCGCTTGGATGCTAAATAGCTTAGATGGGTTTTATTGAGAGAATAGCTGTGTTTATGTGCTTTTTGAAGACAAAAAACAGCGTCGATTCGTTTGGAGCCTTGTCTGAGTCCACTAGATCATTTAGAGGTGCACCAAGCTCTGTGAGTTCATAAACTCCTCCAGAAACTAAACCTGGATGATGGAAGCTTTCAGCAATGCTTCCGACTGAGCCCAGCCCCGTTTAATGAACTGCTTTTAGGTGTCGGCAGGAGGATTTAACCCAGGACACCAACAACTGGCGCTACATCATAATAACACCCCTACAAGACAAAGCGCATGATTGGTTAACACAGCGGGATTGTCCGCTGAACTTCAAATTTTCCAACTCAAGCATTTCACGTAAAATGCACATGTAAATCACTCACCCTTGACTCTTTATCCACATATAGAGTGAACACAGCATAATAATCCATATTGTTTGCAAATTACAGCTATCTTCTGTGTTCTCTTGGTTACATCACTTCAGTTTTTAATATTAAACTCTGATTTGTTGGTGAATAACCAATCATAGAGCTCTCTTTAGCCAATGGCTCCAACGTTATTAACAGCACTATTAAAAATTTAACAAGTAACCAGTAAGTGTTTACATTTATTTGTGTATTGTGTTTACACGTACGTGTATTATTATCCTGAAAACAGTTTTGCATCAACATTGTTGAAGCAATACATGGTTTTGTATACTTCTCAAGCTTCACTGACTCACCCGCTGTTGTCTGCTATTCACTCCCCCGATCCAGGGCTTCTATTTGAAGTGAAAGCCTCTGGGATAACAGCAAACCAATTAATCTTTCCTATAATAGACCGAAGGCTTGTGGATTATTGTGCTGATTGGAAAGTTTGCTTCAGGAACTTAATTAGCTTTGCAGGTTTACCCGACAACTAAATCTCTTCTGACTCCTCAATTAATTTAATTCTTAATATAATTATCATACATTGTCCTCATTATCGATTGACTTCAGTTACACGAATGAATGAAGGGAGGTGGTGGGGGGCTTTCTCTGTAGACCTTGTGATCCTGGTGCTATAATAACTTTTGTTATTAACAGTAGATGTGAAACAAGAGACCCCATCTGCCTCCCACCTTTATCTTGGAGCTCTAATTTACCAAAAGGAATTGTTGTGCTGGTTAGCAATGCATTTTACATGAGGAAGAGGCTGATGGGAATTAATTGAGGCTGACACTTGGCAGATCTTTGTGACGTCTTGTAAGTGAGTGGGCTGACTTCTTTTAATTGATTCCATCACGGGTGAACACGTGTTTTCGACCCTAGCAGAGATAACAGCTGCTTCTGTATTTTCCTACTCTTTTCTAGCAGGGATGGACCCTGAAAACACAATTTAATTAATTGATTAATTAATTCATTAATTAATTTAATCAAATTGCTGTTTATTATAGATTGATTCCTGTTGGTCACATTAAAACATTACTTTGGTTAAGAATCATTATTCTATTTTGAATTGTGCAGTTCTGTGTATTGGACTATTTTGTCAGAATTGTGTCTTAATTTTGTCCTAATGAGAGAGATACTGTTCTTTCTTCAACATTCGGATAAGAATACAAGCAAACCCACAAAAGAAGAGAAAAAAGATGAGTGACTGAACACTTGTGCTGCAGTAGGCAGTGTTGTAAATGTGTTATGCTGCACACAAGTAAAGAAGGTCAAGCCTTCTCATTTATGGTTTCTAAACTCTGGAATAGCCTTCCTGATAATGTCCGAGGTTCAGACACACTCTCGCAGTTCAAAACTAGATTAAAGGCCTATCTTTTTAGTAAAGCATACACTCAATGCATCACATAGCAGTATGATGCATGAATGTGCTCCACGCATCTCGTTTATAGACACTATGAACAGCTGCTACACTAATTATTCTCTATTTCCACCTGCGGATACTCATCCCGAGGTCCCCAGAGATTATCCAGTGCCACTGATGTGATCCAAGACCTCTGAAGAGATGATCTCAAGGTTTCCATAATCCTGGACCAGGTCATATCCCGAGCAGCTGCTATGGTGGTCATGGAGGAGTAGAGAGCATGCGTCTGATTGCTGTGAGACTCCAGGGACATACGAGTCTTCGCTGAAGTCCAGCCTTCTCCAGCCTCCGGTGCCTAGATTGCAGCTCTGCACAAGACGCTTGGCTATAGGAGAAATGGTCGTGGCCCAACTGAGCTTGGTTTCTCTCAAGGCTTTTATCCTTCACTTTCACCAATTGGTGAAGTTTTTTCCTCACCGCTGTCGCCACTGGCTTGCATGGTTTGGGACTTGTAGAGCTGCGCATCGATTGATTACTCTTCAGTGTTTGGACTCTCAGCAGTGAATATTAAACCACACTGAACTGAATTAAACTAAACTGACCCTAAACTCTGAAAACTGGACTGACACTGTTTCAATTCACTATAGTCTTCAATGTGGAGCTGCTTTGACACAATCTACATTGTAAAAGTGCTATACAAATAAAGATGAATTGACTTGAATTGAACATACTGTATAGCCCTTAACACACCAACAATGTTTGCTGTGGGAGGTAAACATCTGACAAACAGTCTTTTCCAGACTGTTGCTTACTGGACGAGAATCGCTACCACAGCACGCTAGGGTTGTCACAATACTGGAATTAGGTACCAATCGATACTAAAATAAAAGTAAAATTTCCTGCAAACATTTGAGTGCAGTTGAGCTTATTTTGAAACGCTGATTTGCTATTGCATTCATGTGCTCAACAGAAATGACAGCGATTAGCCGTGACGGTCATCAGTTCACCAAACTCACTGCTGTTTACTGAGTGTTACCACAGATACAGGGACACTAGAGCATTGTAAAGTCATGTCGATTAGCTGTTTGTTTATCTGATGATGAATTGCGGCTTCTATCAACTAAATAACTCTGTATATAATGGTTTATTTCGAGTCAGATGGGGGTATCAGGCATGTAAAAAGTATGTTGTTTGTGAATAGGTGCTTAACGTTACTGAAGACGCGAATTGTTTCAAATGGTTTCAGTTCGATTTGATGAATCGTTTGATTTGATTTGTTAAACCGGTTCACTTAGAAGATCCAGTTAAAAAGAACAATTCGATCGTGATCACTAATACAGAACTAAAACCCATTCTAGGGCACAAATGTTTTAAAATAATACTTTTGTTTTATAAGTGTTATACCTTTAACTTCTTGAGTCACATTCAATGCTGTCACCGTGTTGCTGTCATGTCATGCCTTGTTTTTGACGTGGGAGCAACAGCAAGGATGACTGGAGGAGAACCGGCTTGATCTGGCCAATGGCAGCTGGATTACAGACTCTTAGGTGCCTTATGGTCGCAAAATAAGTAGATTCTTAGTACTTAGTACTTCTAAAAGGCTTACAGTATGTATTAAATACATATACTAGGACAAAAATGATGGACTTTTTTGCTATAATTTTAGTTTCAGTTAGTTTTGTATGTACACAATACAGTTTCATGTCTAGTTTTTTCTTTTTTTTCAAACTCGTTCTTATTTTATTTTCAGTTAACATTTTTTTCGTTCTTTTTCGTTAACTATAATAACCTTGTTCCAAAAGTGACTAATGACATTGTAAATTATTATTATTTTTTATTATTATTATTATTAGGGGTGTGACGAGACGCTTACTCCACGAGAAAGAGACGAGATGAGATTTAAAGGGCACATAGTTTACCTCTTTTTTATGATTTAATATTAATATTATGGTTCTTCTAAGTGTGCCAGTTTAGGTTCAGTTTAAAACACAATTCAGATTTTTTTATTATAATGTGTTAAAAAGTGTCATGTTGGGGGCGTGTCCACAGTTCGCTGATTTATGGGTGTGTTGCGTCACATGTAAATTAGTTTCGGCTTCCCACCAACGTAACAAGGGGGCGGGGCCATGAGCTCACCCGCTCTGCGTTTGCAACAGAGTCTGACAGGCAGACTGCCAAGGGAGCTGGAGTGAGAGGTACAGCATTCAGTCGTACATGTACGACTCTGACACAGACCAAGCAGAGAGTACAAAATCATTTGTGTCTTTGTACAGTTTTACAGCCAACTGTGTGCTAGTTTCAAGTGCCGAGCTTGTACACAGAAACTAATAACCACGCACACTGAATTAACTTTGACTGAGGCACCGGATGCGCCGCTCGAAGCCGCGACACGGCACACCAGACACTCTCTGTGGCGCGGCAGATACATGAAGTGTCCAGAATCGTTGCGTCATGCATTTTTGAATTCTAAACATATGTTTCTGCAGCGGTCCGCGGCGCCCAGCCGTCGACTTGAGTGTACCCTGATAGAAACCTATGTTTAGAATTCTAAAACGCATGCTAGTTAAGATCACAGCGAGCTTCTGGGATCGCGAGAAATGCAAACGGCTGAAGTATAAGGTAGACTCAATGAGAAGTACACATGTTTGCAAACCTACCTAAAGATACAACCAATAATTCAGATTAGAGCGATAATGTGGAGAATATTGCTCTTGTGTTGAGCCCAATGAGCCTTGCATCTAAAAATAGAGCTAGCGCGTTCCTGTAGTGATATCGCTTCGACTCATGCTGAAAATGGCGGACGTGAATCAACAAACTAAGGATATGATGGCGCGCCTGTCAATCAATATTGGTGGGCGGGGGGACCGCTCTCCTACGTAAAGTTGCGGTCGGTTTGAAAACTGCTCCAATTGGTCCACCGTTTTTTATGTTGTTAAATTGAAAAAAAAAAAAGCACTGGGTGTGCTTATTTCACCCCAATATGACAGTCTATACACCATACATGCACATATGTCTGTCCAAACAGCTTGAAAAGTAGATTTTTTACCATAGGTGCCCTTTAAATACAATTTTTTGGAATCCTCAATGATGAAATATATGAATGGAAAATGGAAAAAAAAAATCACAAAACGCAAAACTATTTAGTTGCTTTTTAAAATCAACTTGTAATGAACGTGATTTTACTTCTATTTTAATGAATTCTATGTTGTTAAAGGCATGCAAACACTGCTATATAGTTTGCTAATATATAAATGTAAAATAGTGTTTACATCTAATTTTAAATACTAGCCAAATATTTGTTAATAAATGAATGGAAAATAGATTTTTAAACAACTGAAAAAAACAGACATTCAAAAACTGCTAAATATTTTGCTATAAACTCTACTGACTGGACAAACTCTGAGCTACTGGATGTTATTATGGACTGATAGAAGAAAAAAAAGTGCTGTTTTGATGGAATTTTATACTGCACGCGGAATGGAAAAAAAAAAACTTTCTTTGTTTTAGGTCGGCATAAATGATAATGATGATGGATGTGTGTGTCTCTAGGAGTTTACTGTGTGTGTGCAGGCACTTCGATCTGACTCGGTAGGAGCAGAAGATAATGTCAGACAGCCATGTGTGTGTGTAACTTATCCTGTTGCAAAATGCAGTTAAAAGGCCTACATGAAGGTAATAGTTTGATTGTGGAGTTTACCTGTCTGTACTGCACAGCAATAATGCAACTAAAATAAGAATATTTCATGTCCTAATTCAATTTGTGTTCACGACGATGATGACTTTAAGCATAGCTAAAGTGCTATTCCATCACACGGTTAATTTGTGTGGTGACAGGTGTAGCAGCCTTTGCTTTTGGACATTGAAACCTTTGAACTCCAATGAAAAAAGCCAGATGTGTGCAAATACAATCCTGCCTCCAATCTTCAGTGCTAAATTCACCCTCACACTCCATGATGACTCACGAGACAACTTTTCACCTTGACAAGAAATCTTAGGTGCGTTCGACTTCTTGCAGCTCTGAGCAGATTGGACGAAATCTGACTTAAAGTGATGCATGCCGGTTAGAGATACTAGGTACGTTCGACTTGAACCATGGCTGCAGCTGGTGATCAACGAGGTTAGCCGAGTCCAGTCAGGTGCAGAGTTGAATACGGAGCCATCAAGCCGGACACTTCGGGGCTCAAAGTTGCGGCAGCCATGATGACCGATCACATGGCGTCATCATCATTTTAAAACAGTTTTTTTTTTATTTATAACAACAAAAGATTTACAGTACAAATAAAACAGAATACAGTATCTACAAATTATAGTTAATTTTTAAACAATAAGCAAATTGTGAATTAAATGTATAACAAATGCATGAGAGAAATAAGGGGAAACGAGAGGGTAATATAAACATAAAAATGAATAGGCCTAATAAATACAAAGCAATAAGCACAAATTCTAGGAGTTTAATCATTCCTCCTTAGGCTAATACTTCTTGTTTGAATATGCTAAGAAGGGACATTTACATTTAAAGATATAACACTTTCCAATATATATTAGTGTAAAGCCCAAAACAAGGTGTCTTAAAATAATGAAATAATTTTCAAAAAAGCACTTTAATCCAAAAAGATTGAACAAAAGGACTTGGCTGGGTCAGTTGGCGTTTCTGTATGGAGTTTGCATGTTCTCCCAGTGTTCGTGTGGGATTCCTCCGGATTCTCCGGTTTTCCCCACAGTCCAAAGACATGCGGTACAGGTGAATTGGGTGGGCTAAACCCTTAACCTAGGCACCCCTATTGGAAAGTTTTATATTGATAAATTTGCATATTCAAACAAGAACTGGAGCAGTATTGACATAACATTCAACATCTAGTAGCCTAAATTGTAATGTTGTTTTTTGTGTTTAATAGCCCTATTCATTAATATTTATTTCCTTTTTATGTGCCCTTTCGTTTCCCCTTATTGCTCTCATTATACTTTTCTTTGTTATAGGCTAATTAAATTTAATTAATATTTCCCTTGTTGTTGATAATGAACTAAAGTTTGTAGAGACTATTACGTTTTATTTATGTTACTCGTTGTTGTTGTTGTAATAAATAAATAAAATATTAATTTATTCATGTGATCTGTCATCATGCAGCAAGCTACAAGCCCCAAGGTGTCCAACGTTTTCGTTTTCAGCTTCGCCCTGCTGTGCTAAGATTGGTTCAAGTCGAACGCACCCATTGTCGCTATTTAGTCTCGCGAGATCTCGTAGCCTGAGATCTCGTCACACCCCTATTTGTTATTATTAATACATCAAAATCAATGAAAATAGAAATTTCAGCACAAAATATACAGCATGTTTTCATTTTCTTCCACAAACATTGTCCAAACATATTTCATTAAAGGTTATGTGAAGATGCCACAAATCAAGGAGAAGGGCATTTTCTCTGCTGGATGTAAACATCAATTAGAAGAATTTTAGCAAATAATGTCCTTCAAGCTAAACACCAATATAATCACTTCTCTCTCTCTCTCTCTCTCTCTCTCTCTCTCTCTCTTTCACTCTCTCTGTGTGTGTGTGATTATTCTTGCATATGTAAAAGAGGCCAGCTTGTAAGAGCTTCTTGTCCTCAAAACACATACTAGCAAACAAGGAGTCTCAGTCTTTTGGATCTTTTTTTAGTGCCTCCAACTCCCATTACTGACTGTTGCCAATTTCAGGGGCAACAAAGGCAGTCCCATCTGGATCGAGCTAACAGGATGTGTCTATTGTGGCAGAAGTCACAAAAGATTTTAATGATGACTATGAAAAAGATGTGAAGCCGCAGAGCTATCTATGAATATCAATAATCTTTGCAAAATGAATGCAAATTGTGCAAATATATGAAGAGCAATCTGTTTAATATGTATGAACAGGTCGTCCATGTTACTGTCATCTGAAACATTGTCATACAGTGTTATGCCTGGATTTCATTAGCCTTGCGTTTACTAACACAGACTATATTTTAAGTGTTTGGAAGTAATTCGAATCAAAAGAAAACCGTCAAAAGAACAATTTTTAGTGATTCAAAGTATTACAACAGTGTTTTTAAAAGTCAAAATACTTTATTTATATAGTGTACAATCAAGCACATGTGGTCAGAACACAAGTGAGTCGCAGGTAATTAAGTATTAAGCATTTCTCCCAAAGAAAAGGCTGTCTAAGCAAAATGATAGCAGGCGTCTGTAGCCATGCTCACACTCCGCTACTTTGCCCTTGTTTGGTATCCCCTGGTCGGTGCGATTGACGCGAAAAAAAATGGCTACGGTTGGCCACGCCTACTTGTAGCTTCTTTTGCGTTCTTCAGAAACCTATGGGAGACATCACGGATACTACGTCTAAAACATATATTTTACAGTTTATGGTTATATGTTAGACTAGTCAATAAATCACGCTATAACCAGGTTGGATTTTCTTTGTTTTGTCTCACAGAAAAAGTCACTTTAACGATAGACCCTTGATACTAGCTTACGTTTACGAAAACTTCTAAACTATTCATCTACTTTACAAGAAGTAGTTATAATTCCCTCTCTAAATAAATAAATAATTACAGAGTCCACTTAGACAGGCCGGTGACGTCATTGTTATGTTTATTAACTTAAAATAACTATAAGTTAAATCTGAATAATCATTACTATTAATAACTTGTTATTATTAATCATTAATATTCATAAATTGGGTTTAATTTCGCTACACCTTTGAGGTTTTGATTAATGTAAAACAATACGATAATTACTATTTGTATATATATTGTGTATCAGAGCAGCATTTATGCGATACATATAAAGACAGAGTGGGATTTACAGTATAACACATTGTACATATATTCCAATGTATAGATCTGTTTTGTGTAAGGCAAATACAATTGTAGCAAGGAGTGAACATTTTAATTTAATGCTTGAAGAATGTGAAGATGGAAAATACAAAAATGGAAAATAAATCAGGTAACACAAGGGTACTATGTCTCATATATGCTTCTGCAGACATCGTAATTAAGACTTTCAGTAATTAACAATGTCACTACATTAATTGAGTTGCAAGATTAAGCTGTGGGAGTCTTTAAGTGTCATGCAGGATTGAACAATGCCGGTATATTGCATACAACCTAAAAAATTGCTGAAAGAAAGAAAGAGAAAAGTTTGAACATTAATGTTTAGCCTTCTTTATCACTTATAGACTAGTTGATTTTAAGTCCTTTCACAGCAGTTTTCCCAGTGCTGAGTAATGCATTTGGCCTTTTAATGTGGGCAGTTATTGACACTCCTGTAAGCACATTTTATGCTTTTTTTTCCTGCCAAGACCTTCTCTATGAAACTGACAGTGCTAAATTATTCTTCAAAAATCATATATCAAAGACTCAGAGAAGAGGTCTTTTACTTGCCACTCAGGGACCTGTGAATGTCCCACAGCTATTGAAACATGACATCAGAAAAGAAGAGAAAGCAAAACAAGAATGCTGTCTCTTTAGATATGATTGTATTTTTTTACTTTCCTCAAATACCAGGAGGGAGCAGTGGTAGAAATAGTACTGGAAAAAATATACCCAAGTAAAAGTACCATTGCTTGCCTAAAAATGTAGTGCGAGTAAAAGTATCTGTTGTAATTATTACTCAAAGTATGAATGTATAGTAGCCCTTTCAAAAGTACTCAAGAGTAGTGAGTATTACATTGTTTAAAGCTGATGCATTTACATGTAATTTGTGCATGTGTGTGTAAACTTAACATTCTGTGGTGCATCTAGTTATTGCCCTGCAGGCACACAATGCTATAAGATGTTAATATTAGGTTATATTTAGGTTGAGATGTCAGATGACCAAAATTCAATGTCTAGCATGCATCTAAGGACAACGTTATTTTGATGTCCAATAATGACGTCAATTTACATTGATATATGGTCGATTTTTGTTAAAAAGTGACCAAAATCCAACATTGAACCTAGGCATGGGCCGGTATAAGTTTGAACGGTATGATAACCTTGGATAAAAATATCACGGTTTCACGGTGTTGTGATTACTGCTCTAAAAAAAGTTCTTTTTAAATGTCAGGGTAAAAAAAACAACTACTTTTTTTACCCCATTGAACACTCTATATTTTATTTTAGGAAACATTTATAATAATTAGAAGAGTAAACATGTCAGGCTAGATAATTAAAATAAATAATTGACTTCTGATGTCTTCATTGATTTAAAAAACAGAGATTTATTTTACAACATATAAAAAAAAACCTTACATATAACAAAATATTTATATAATAGAAAATTTTTGCGGTTTTAAAACTTTCCCAAACCACGGTAAACCTTGAAACCGGTTGTCGTCCCATGCCTAGTTAAACCCACATCTTAAACCAACATCATATTGACGTCAAATACTGAGATTTATTTATCAGGTATGGCAACCAAAATCCAATGGCTGATAGACATCATAGTGTTAATGTCCACACAACATTAAGCTGTAACCTCATTAGACATTGATATTTGGTTGGTTTTAGGTTGGACGCTGACGTCATCCAGATTTTTATTTCCAAACAAAATGCAACATCCCCACGACATTAGGGCACAACGTCAATCTGATGTCATGTTGAAGTTTTGTGCCTGCTGGGTGTTTATGACCATTTCGGTCATCATACAGTAAACATCCGTCATCTTCTCATCAGTGACATGCATCTAAACAGTCTCTGGGTCAATGCATGTAAAGATTTTGGACATCTTGGACACTTTTAATGCTTCCAAATTGTTTGCTGCAATTATAAATCAATGTATTGTGGTAGTTCAGCATGATGCGATTTACCTTCTACAGTTTGTGCGATTTGATTAGACAGAAATCACAGGAATGATTTCCCTAATCCCCATAGACAGGAAAAAAAATAAAGTTGTGACTGCCGGTTGAAGGAAAGTAGTGGAGTAAAAGTACCAATACTGCACTAAA
Source organism: Danio aesculapii (assembly GCF_903798145.1). NCBI lineage: Eukaryota > Metazoa > Chordata > Actinopteri > Cypriniformes > Danionidae > Danio > Danio aesculapii. The sequence goes on from NC_079451.1 coordinate 15,464,219, forward strand.
AATGTACTCAAGGCAAAGTAAAAGTACACATTTTTAAAACTACTTAGTAAATTACAATTTATGAGAAAAATTACTCAATTACAGTAATTTGAGTATTTGTAATTAGTCACTTTACACCACTGGGAGGGAGAGAGTGGCTTCTTTAAGCCTACTTTACCGTAATTAACAAATATTGCTCACATAAAAATGTGTTTGTTTTTAATTCATAAAAAAGTGCAAAACAAATCTCATTTTCAATAACAGAATACAAAGCACCATAGAGACAAACACCCTTTCAACAATATGTTGCCTTTGTCTTAATTGTTGAAACAAATGAACATTGGTGTTCCCAAAATAAGGTTTAAACTGACAATCACACAAACTTTTTTTCTCGCAAGTTTATATCATGCAATTGGCACTTTATTTCTTGAAATTAAGAGTTTATATGTTGCAATTCTGACTCAATAACTCACAATTTCAAGTGTACATCTCCCAATTCTGAGAAAAAAATAACAGAATTGCATTTTTTATCATGCGATTCTGTTTGCGGGTCCTTCACTGGGCCTTTTCCCATTAGTAAAGAAACTCTTCAAAGATGTTCGTTTCTTACTTATTTTGCTGCTTGTGGGTTAAATCTTAGTGCTCAAGTGACTGAAAAGTAAGCGAGAGAATACAGATATTTTTTTATAATAAAATATTTTTCAAAATAAATGCTCGTTCAGGGGCGACGCAGTGGCGCAGTAGGTAGTGCTGTCACCTCACAGCAAGAAGGTCGCTGGTTCGAGCCTCAGCTGGGTCAGTTGGTGTTTCTGTGTGGAGTTTGCATGTTCTCCCTGCATTCGAGTGGGTTTCCTCCAGGTGCTCCAGTTTCCCCCACAGTCCAAAGACATGCGGTACAGGTGAATTGGGTAAGCTAAATTGTCTGTAGTGTATGAGTGTGAGTGAGTGGGTGTAGATGTTTTCCAGAGATGGGTTACGGCTGGAAGGACATCCGCTGCGTAAAACATGTGCTGGATAAGTTGGCGGTTCATTCCGCTGTGGCGACCCCGGATTAATAAAGGGACTAAGCTGAAAAGAAAATGAGTGAATAAATGAAGCTTGTTCAGACTCAGATAATAAATGAAATGGAAATTAATGATTTCTTGTGTGGCCTGGTACCAATTGATTCAATGAGGACCACTGGCAAAAGGGGTAGGTGGATAAAACATAGAGTCCTCATAAACACATGCACAAGTATGTGTGTGTGTCTGTGTGTTTTAATGATGTAGAACATTGGTAAAAATGAAACCGTGTTTAAAAAGTAATAAATGCTTGTTAGAGCTCTTCTTTCTTCTACTGATACTAATGTCGGAGTTATGAGTTTTTCTCTCCTCTTGGGATCAGCGATCAATAATAACAAACCATCGATCTGTTCATAAAGTAATTCTGAGAAGCGCCATGAAAGAGGTATGAAAAAAAGAAAGAGACTGATTAACATTTCCAGTCACGGTAACAAGATGATCAATACCAGTAATTGGAAACAGGAATTTACCTTAAGTGTTACTGATGTAAAGAAATATGATTGCTTACAGCATAAGCATTGGTGAGATTTTTTTTTTCGAATGTATGAGATAGAATAAAACATTTTTCTATAGCTTCAGGTATGGTTTATTCTATTCCACACACTCACCTATGACCTCTTGGATGCAGCAGTGTGCTGTATAACATGGTAATGTGTTATGTCTTATTAGTTTGGCCTATGATCCACTTGAAAAGGACAGTCAATCACAGTCCTGAGCATCAGAAAAGAAAAAAAAAGTTTCATGATGTGAACAAAATGACTGATCCCTTTTGCTGATAACTCTGGAGAGCTAATCAATACTGGTCAAAACAGGGCATGGGGAAAGTCTATTTGTATGCATGGACTCATTAAGCTGGACTTGATTGCATCTAAGCTGCAACTGCCAGGCCCACAAAGAGAACTGTAATCAATAAATAAACACTGCTCAACCAAGTCTGGGTCCAGATAGTAGATTACCGATGAAGTCCAAAATTTTGAAATAAACAGGACACATGGGGATAGAGGGCTTAAAATAGAATAGATTTAATGCACTCATTTGAATAATCTTTAGAGCCGTTTTCAAAAAAGGCTGGAGATGCTCCCATCAACCCTGGGTTTTTGAGTTAAGAGGATAACACTAGTGGTGGTAGGAGGGAAGTATAATTGGTCCCACTAACTCAAATGAGCTTTGGTGCACAGTGGTGGGGTGCATTCATAAGACTCGAATATTGAATCCACATTACTATGCCTCATATGACTTGGGTGACTAATTGAATCCCTAGACCTCTGCATGCATTTCTGCACTCGATGTACCTCGATGATGTGGGTAATCTGTTCAAAGTATGCATCCCTACTGGAAAATGTAGAAATAACTATTTTAGGATGAAATAATAATAATAATGTAAAAGAGTGAATCTGCCCACATGGAAAGAACCTATGTATCCGTACATATATGAAACCTATATGCAGTATATATGCACATATATGGTAATATATATGCTGTATATATGTGTACATAGGCCAAATAGGTCTCTTGTATTGCTTCTTCATATCCATATATAAGCCCTTTATGTTCATACATGATATGTCTCCTATATAGCTCAAATCTCACTTTGGCAACTGTCATGCATGATGTCTTTCTTATAGGTCATATTTTCTATTATCAAGGCAATAACTATAAGAACTAACTTTAAAAAATGCAAAAAATGTATGTATGTGCCACTTAAATTTGGTATCGCTTGTAATTGGCATGCTATGGATTTTAACTATGGCAAATAAGTGAGAGGAGATGGAAAGGACGTCTACACGTTTTCCTGAAACATTTACATGGTCAATTCTTTCTTGTATGAACATAGTGGAAAAGAAAGAAATGTATAACAAAATGGTTTGTCATTTTTTTCCTTTATTACTGTTTTTTTTGCCAAATATTTTTCTTGTACTATATTTATTTCTTGTACTATTTGATTAAGTAAATAAAAATTAAAATTTCTTTAAAATAATGTTGTCTAGCAACTGTATTTTAATAATTTTACTAACAAATAGGTGAACATACATGTACCCATATATGTGCATATTTGTACATATAATATAGGAAAAATGGCAATTTTATATATGTCACATATATCAAAGACCTATATCAAAACCTATTTTAAAACATATGTTTATATAGGTTCTTTCCATGTGGGTGTAGTGTAAAATGTAAAATTGTTTCAATTTCTTTCATTTTAAATCTGCAGCAGGTCAGATGATTAACACATCAAAATATTTAATGTCAAATATCCAAAAGAACAGCCTGTGCTTTTCCCTCAAAATGGAGTCAAATATAAATAAAAAAAAAAAAAATTAGAGGAAGACTTTACATTATATGTAGGGTTTCAAAAGGGTGGAACACTCTCTGAATTTCTGGAAATCTTCCAGAAAATTTCCATGGGCACTTCATCATTGAAAGTAAATTAAATTTCCAGGAATTTAGAGAAAGTTACAGTAATTCATGGAAATGAAATAGACATTTTGAGAAATTCAATTAAACATTTTATGTCTTAAGCTGCTATACATGAAAACTACTACAGGTTTTTAAAGTTTGTGTGACATAAGTGTACTATGTTTATTTTGCTAGCTTACTGTCATGCTGGTAGACAAGGATGGTTATCGTTTTATTCAAAACAAAGTCACTTAAAGTGAGGAATTAAGGGAGTGGTGTCAATGCTGTTAGAGATCTTTCACAGCATAGTAATGTAAACATATGTTAGCGATCTCACATATAGTTAATTTGTGTAAACATCAGCAGCAGAGTATACAGACACACAGTTCATCTGGTAAAAATGGCAGATCTTCTAGTAAAGATTAATTGTAAGCACTTCCGTTGATCAGTATGAAGGATCCGAAGGCACATAAGGAAATTCCGTGGGTGAGTATACAGACACAATTAATCAGATAAATGGCAGATCTTCCAGTAAACACCATATAAGAATATACACTTCCTTGATCAGTGTGAAGGATTCAAAGACTCATAAGGATCTTCCATGGGAAAAGACGAAGGCGCAAAAATGAGGACAACCATCCGACTTAAATACCAGCCGATTACTGAGAAGATATGGTGAGCTTTTATAGTGTCCTTTGATGAGGGGGAACAGGTGCAGGTAATTAGAATGCCCGCGAGGGTTCACAGGATTGGATGGAGGTGGTTTGTGAGGGAGAGTGGTGATTGTGTGAGCAGGAACGAGCCGGGGACGTGACACATACATTGTTATCATTTAGGTGAACAAATTGTCTGTGCAAGTTAATCCACTGAAAAACATGTTTGTATTGGTAATCTTCAATCAAAGTCTGACTAATTGCTTCTAGATTTGGAGTCTTTCTCTGTTCATGTCAGGTTGACTGCTTTGGTAACAATATTCTTTAATATTAAGGGCACCCTTTTTACAGTACTATTAGTTTGCTACAAAGGAAATTATACACAAAAAAAGCCCTGCCCCCAATCAACATTTAATTTCACTTGGACGAACATCAACACACTGAAATAAAGGTCTCAGCAACTTCCAGTTCACTTTGATTTAATTTTAAGTGGAAATAGATTTTTTTCTGAGATATGACTAGGAAAAAGCTTGTAAAAACACATTAGTTAACAATGCACCGATTTTAAAAAAGTGAAACAAACTGATTATTTTGGAAAGATGTTATGGTAAACATTATTTTACAATTGATGCAAATGCATGGAAACTTGCTACGAATAAATATTTCTCTCAGTCAGCATAATTATTAAAATAATCTGTAACTTACTATATCCAATACCAGTAACAAATTTTGAGATATTAAAGTCTATGTGGAATCAAAATGTTTATTTTGCTAGCACTCATTGTTCATCTTAAAATTAATAATTGAGCTGTGCAAGTTGATTCACTGAAAAAGAAAAAGTTTGTTTTGGTAATCTTCAATCAAAGTCTGACCATTTGTTTCTGCGTTTGGAGTGGTGGTCCTTCTGTTGACGTTAAGCTGAGGACTTCCAGTACAATTGTATATCAATACCATTAACCAAGCCCCTCTTACATTAAAACACCACCCACTAATCAATATTCCATTTTAGTTGGAAATAACTCAACATACTGGCATAAAAGTCTCTGGGACTTTCAATTTATGCAGACTTTAAATGGTTTTAATGTTTTTGTAAGAAGTATCTCATCGCATCATTAAAGCCTGCATTAATTTGATTAAAAATACAAAACAACAGTACTATTGCAAAATGTTTTACAGCTTATTTTTTGTTACAATTTCAACTTTTTTATTCAAAGAATGCTGAAAATTATAAAGTTACAATTATATCTGAAGGATCATGTGATCCTGAGGATTGGCGAGATTGGGTGAAAATTCATCTTTGCGTCACATAAATGCATTATATTAGTTAAATTAAGTATATTAATAAGTATCATATATGTTTCATTTTGTATCTTTGACCGAATAAATTCATGCTTAATGATCATAAAAAATGTCTTTCAAAAACACTGAAGACTTGAAGATAGGCGTATATGTGATTGTCTTTTTTATACAGCAAATTTAGTAAGTAAATTGTTATTCCTCTGTTCATGAAATAGTTTATTTCCTTTAAGTTACTTTATTCCCCATATATTCTCGTTAATTCACATATTTTCTCATTAATTCCCTTGGAAAAACCATACTGACATTGTGTAATATCTGGAGTGTATTCCTAAATGAACAGTGAAATATTTCTATCTACAGAGTGTGTAGTACATTTACTATTGCAAGTAAATACTTTGAAAATATGTTATTTTGGACGCAACACTGGTCTGCAGCTGGGGGACCATCCAGCGACCCATTTTTAAACCACAAGGGGAAACTTAAGGTATATGTTTCTTTCTCTCCCCTCTTCTTTTTTTCCCCCAACAGATACAGATCTATTTTGTTTTTTCCCTGACCATGTGATTTTATAAGGTTTTGCTATTTTTGGTTAGACATTTTCATATGATAGTTCCCAGAACAGCAAAACCTGCGCACAAAAATAATGTGTTACCAAGACAAACCAGATTGATTGCCCAGAACTGTCCATGTTGCAAAGAAATACAGAAGGGTGATTATTTTAATTATGTGACAGAAATTCCACTCTTGTAATAAATACATTTTGAAAATTGTATCATCATGAGGTAATTGAATTGGCAGTCAATCAATGATTTTAATCTTATCCTCTCTGCGAATAGAGGTTAATTTCATAGTCACCACAAATGTAATCACATGTCCGTCTCTGGAGATTTCACCTGTACAATAGGATTATATTTTAATGTAATATCAGTCTTATCTAAATTGGATTTGACATTCTTCATCCATATCTAAAAGCAATATTTGCACAATATGTAAAAAAAAAATGACAATGAGATATCAGACAACATTATTTTGTAAATTAAAGTCTTATCTTAAAGGGATTTACAACTGATGATCAGGGTTTTGGTATAAGCATACTGGACAGGATATTAATGTATTAGCATATGTGCATTAAGACCTTTCTCTTCATCTTTATTTATTTCCTACATAAAGAACTGTAATATAGAGTATATACAGATTACTTATAAATTTTTTTTTTGGAATTTTGAATATCACACTCATATTTCTATTTGTATAGATTGTCAAATTGTGTGTAAAATAACCATAATGCAAACTACAATATAGTTTACAATGGCTAACAATCAATAAATTAAATAAAGCTAAAAATCTCACAAAGAAATCAGTCTTGTTGGTATGAGTCACATATTGTCTTGCTTTGTTTTGTTTCAGGACCATTGCTGAAGTGTTTTCTGTTTTTTCCCCCCTTGTCTCTGGATGATTCTCAATAACCTTCCTCGTTTCCTTGCTATCCTATGACCCAGAAACCGATGAAACTCAGCCATATTGTAGGACATCTCTCAGTTTTCTAATTGCACTGTGAGGAGGTGAGGATAGAGGGGAGAAGAGGTTTCCTGAGAAGCCATGAGCAAATATAGACGTGTTTTGATTGCAGAAGTGTTTTAATGACTAAAAGTGTTGCACATATATATTCTCCTCCACTTCACAAGTGCTAACAATAGCCAAAAATACAAATACACATACTGCAAGTGTGGACTGTTTTGACATTATGTTTCATTTGGATGTATAATGTGCACTTTTCAGCAAAAATAGATGTAAAACTAACCCATTCGTGCCTAAATTTTTAAAAATAGTTTCATACATGTAGCCTTCTTAAGAGTGTCAGGGCCAGCCCGTGGCATAGGCAGTATAGGCAAATGCTAAGGGCGCCGTACATCCAGAAGGGCGCCATAAATGAAGAAAGAAAAAAAAAAGTGTAACTTCACTATTCCTAAAACTATTTGGTATTATGACTTCAGAAAAGAATTAGCTCACATTAATTTAATCGCATAGTGCAAAACCTAAGTGTTAGTAATAATAATAATTATAATTATAATAAAATATTATAGCCTACTCGCCAACGACGCCCCCTCTTCCAAATAATTAGACTTTACCTGCTACACAGTGTTCATTTTTAAATGGGACATCAAGCTCAACATGTCAAAACATCCCAAACTGTCTGGTGCGCAGGGAAGATAAAAAAGAAAATAAGAGGAGGAAAACGTACGCTACAAAGATAGAGCTAATGTTACAATAAAGATGATTATATTGCTGTATCCCAACTATGATTGATAACGTCGTTAAACATTAACATGACATATGCCTGTCAACCCTCCAGTTTTTGCCCGCTATCATCCCGTTGGAAGTATTCTCCCATATTTCCCCCGTATTTCTAATCTTTCTATGAAAAGTGAAAGTACTGTTCTCAGAGCCGATCTCAAATGTGATATGACTGCAAGAGCTGTTCAAGAGAATTGTGCTTTAGCTTTAACTTGGCTTGCATGTTGAAATGAATATAAACACGTCTCCATTCACTTTTTTTCCATTAAAGCTGTGTGTCGATCATCATAAACTCCGAATCAGTGAATGCATGCTGACTGACGGATGCGGCCCGTATGATAAAACTGTTCCCTGATAAGCTTCTGCAGGCTTTGGCGTGTTTTTAAACAGAAAAATACACTTAATAACATGTAAACATGTCCGTCCTGCATGTTTTATTTTAAACACAACTAATTTTCTCTTAAATAAGCATAAACGGTTAATCAAATGCTTTCATTAGCCTATAGATCTGTGCATTCTTACAGTTACACCTCTGTTATCAAACCAAACAAAATGAGATTCACTAGCCGCTCTTCACTAAATAACTATAGTAACTTTAATCAATATTTCATTCATTCATTAATTTTCTTTTCAGCTTAGTCCCTTTATTAATCTGGGGTCGCCACAGCGGAATGAACCACCAACTTATCCAGCACATGTTTTACACAGCGGATGCCCTTCCAGCCACAACCCATCTCTAGGAAATAATCAGTATTTATATGCAGTAAAAAGTAAACGAGATTTTATAACTTTAATTTCAGTATAGGCCATTGACTTTAATAGGCTAAACCTTTTATTTTATTGTTAATATTTTCTAATGTTTGCTATGTATTCTATCATTTGAAGCTAATTGCTGTCCCCTATTTTTACATTCCAGTGTTGATATGGCATAACATGGTTTGCTAATCAATAACTAGCTCTCTGTTAGTTTTAAAGTCAGCTAATATTATGGAAGGGCATAGATGTTATGGATAGTAATAGTAATAATAATGTAACTACCCCCACCATTCCTTCCTCAGGAAAATGTGTAAATATTAGGTCTATTCAGCAGGTGTTATAACATTAATTGCAATGGCATGGCTATCTAACATTTTCCCAGCTTGTAATAATCAATGAAAATGCTCTTCATTTTCCAGGTCTAGCTCTTTGTTGTATTGCAGTTCATATTGTTTAAAGTGCGTTTATCAAAAACTTTACATCAGTGTTAAAGTGCACATTATTAATGTTAGAGCATAGCTTAGCATTCCCACGTGGTTTATTATACTGCAGTTTACTCATTCTTTGCATTTGCTAATTAGCATTTCACTGTAATGACAATAAAATTTTAATTGTTACTAATATATGAATTACTAATAAAATTTGAATTTGATCAGAAAACGTACATTGTGTAGTATACAGTGTAGTCTACATCATGCATGTATCTCTAGGTTTTTCATTTATATTATTACATCTTATTTTATTCTTTAAATCACGTGTTTATAAATAGACTGGCATTACATACTACTTCTCTGTCTTTAAATGCGCTGCTGAGGTTTCTCAGTCCCACTGTTGCAAATCCTTCTTTCTAAGTATTTTGAATGTGCAATTGCTTTATTTAAATAAAAAGATGTCCAAGACAAAGCTAATAAGTTTCTTATTAGTATATGTACACTACCAGTGGAATTTACTGCAATATGAAGGGCGCCACCTGAAATCTTGCCCTATAGGGCACAAAATTGGTTAGAGCCAGCCATGAATAGTGTCCTACACTGAAAAAAGTTTTGCATGAGCATTGTTCAACTTAATTTGTTTGTTTAAATTCAGTCCAAATAAATTGTTTACATCCACTTAACATAAAAAATTGAGTAAATCCAAGGAATCATCTTTGAATAATTTTTTTCAGTGTATATGAATATGTTTAGAATTTTTTTTCTCCAGGTTTTTGATTTGTTTTTTCAAGAAAATCGTATTTGAATATGTGACTATGTTGCAAGAACCCTTCAACGTAAAATTTAAATAGGAAAAGAATATTTGGCATTCTAACGGAAAACAACTGTTTTCAAAAGATCAATTCATATTCATAAACACATTTATTATATCATTTGAAGCTAATTGCTGTCCCCTATTTTTACATCCCAGTGTTGACATGGCATAACATGGTTTGCTAATCAATAACTAGCTCTCTGTTAGTTTTAAAGTCAGCTAATATTATGGAAGGGCATAGATGTTATGGATAGTAATAATAATGTAACTACCCCCACCATTCCTTCCTCAGGAAAATGTGTAAATATTAGGTCTATTCAGCAGGTGTTATAACATTAATTGCAATGGCATGGCTATCTAACATTTTCCCAGCTTGTAATAATCAATGAAAATGCTCTTCATTTTCCAGGTCTAGCTCTTTGTTGTATTGCAGTTCATATTGTTTAAAGTGCGTTTATCAAAAACTTTACATCAGTGTTAAAGTGCACATTATTAATGTTAGAGCATAGCTTAGCATTCCCACATGGTTCCCACAACCTAATGTTAGGTTTTTGATTTGTTTTTTCAAGAAAATTGTATTTGAATATGTGACTATGTTGCAAGAACCCTTCAACGTAAAATTTAAATAGGAAAAGAATATTTGGCATTCTAACGAAAAACAACTGTTTTCAAAAGATCAATTCATATTCATAAACACATTTATTATGTTTAGAATTAGATAACCATTTGATATGACCCCCCACCCCAAGTTAATATTTAACTTTGAAAATTTAGAAATTAAGGGTTCAAAAATTTTAAATACTAAGTAAATTGCCTTCTTAAACTCTGCGGGACTGGGTTAGTGTCATCATTTACTTCTGCGTTCTTTAAATTTTAAAGGTCTGTACTGGCCCAGTACCCCATAAGTGTTCTTTTCTCTCATTGGTTGGAATGCAATAAACTTTTGGATATATTATAATAGAGACATTTTTCTTTTTTCCTATGCTTACTGATATGTGCAGGAACCACCTAATTTAATTACAGCAACCTAGACGACGCAGAAACTAAAAGGTACACTTTGAAATTTCGCCTCTTTTTTTTTTTTGACGGTTTTATTATAACACAGACAACATATACAGTTATTTAATAATCACTTTCAATAGTGTTTTATAAAAATTTAAAGGGTAAATAATACCAAACGTTTGCATTTACACCTCTGCATGTGGATTTGGGAAGTTTTGGGTAACACTTTATTTTGATGGTCCATTTGAGTATTAGTAGACTGTCTGCTTATTATCTGCTGATACTGCTCCTTCAACAGACATTCAATGGACTATAAGAAACTTTGCAAGAACATGTCAACTTACACTAACCCTAACCCTAATCTGAATCTAACAGTTTACTTATAATCTAATGATAATTAGTTGACATGTAGATACAATGTATCCTAACATAAATTCAACAAAAGAACCATCAAAATAAAGTGTGACCAGCTTTTGAAATTGGGCAGGGAAACCCCAAAATAGCAAAGGTCAAAGTTGTATAATTTAAGTTGGTACCTATTAATACTAACCAATGTTTCGATTTATTTACTGCTGAAAAATGCCTTCATGGAACATGACCTTTATTTTTCAAAGATTTTTGGCCAATATCAATAATAAAAATAATCTTTATTTTTATATAGTTCCTTTAAATGTAGCATCTCAAGGTGCTTTCAGACATATACAATGTGTAGCAGTAAAAGATACATACAAGTATGAATGCAAAGAATATCAATAATCAATCATTTTGACCAATACAGCAAGTTTTTTGGCTATTCCTAAAAATGAACTGGTGCAACTTAAGATTTTGCGGTCCCCAGAGTGTATTACAGAAAATTTCCTGTCTTAGCTTAAAGAGGAAGTGAAGCACTGAGTCAAGTTTACATTGTTTTGTACATTCATTCTACTAAGGGCTGCATGGTGGCGCAGTGAGTAGCACGTTCGCCTCACAACAAGAAGGTTGCTGGTTCGAGCCTTGGCTGGATCTCCGTGTTTGTGTGGGTTTTTCCGGGTGCTCCGGTTTCCCCCAAAGACAAGTCCAAAGGCATGCGGTACAGGTGAATTGGGTAGGCTAAATTGTCCGTAGTGTATGTGTGTGTATGGATGGATGTTTTCCAGTGATGGGTTGTGACGCATATAAAACATATGTTGGCAGGTCATTTCGCTGTGGTAACCCCAGATTAATAAAGGGACTAAGCCAAAAAGAAAATGAATGAATGAACTCTACTAATGTGATCATTTAGAAGACAGCATGTTTTAATATAGCTTTTAGCACAAGATTGCCGCCATCTTGGAATGTCGCTGTATATAACGTCACAGGGTTGTTTACACTTTCCAGTCTCCGTGTTCAATCCTTTAATTCCACTGTATCTGTTCAGCTGAGGGAACAGAACCAACCCCGTGATGTCAGACACAGCAATATTCCAAGATGGCAGCACTCTAGTTCTCAAAGCTATTGTGCAACATGCCATTTTATTCAAAAGGATTATGTTAATCAAGTTTGTTTAATCTATTTTTTTATTAAAGAGGAAATCAATTTACAAAATAGTTTAAACTTGACTGAGTGCTTCACTTCCCCTTTAAGATTTATGTTAAATTCTGATTTTTTTGACAAATTCATATTACGGACTTGATTTTGGATTCTTATCATATGTTAAAAAATTGAATATTATCTCAACAGTGGTTAGGAAAACTTCAATTGTGTTATCAAGTTCAACAATCCACTCTCAGGTCTGTTACCAAGCAACCAGCACTGTGTGAGCTGCTAATGAGTTAGCCCAGGGGTGTCAAACTCAGTTCCTGGAGGACTGTAGCCCTGCAGAGTTTAGTTTCAATTCTGCTTTAACACACTTAACTTTAGGATTCAAACAAGCCTGAAAGACTCAATTAGTTTGAGCAGGTGTGTTTAACTAAGGTTAAAGCTAAACTCTGCAGAGCTGTGGCCTTCCATGAATTCCATGAAGCTTGACACTCCTGAGCTAACCTAAACAAAATGGATAAAAACAGCATGCATTTTTTTAATATTGGAAAATTAATGACTTTGTTAGAAAATGCAAAGGTAATACTGAGAACGTGTGAGAGGATGTATCTTACTATATCTCTAGGTTATGGAAAAGGTGACAGTAGACTGTATTGTCATTCCACAAGGGAAAACACTGCTGCACACCTACAAACCATAAACAAAAGCAATGTTTACTTACCGTTTTCACAGTACTTATCACTCACCACAGAGAGATTCACTTATGAAAACGGGTCTGATAATCATTTTCAAATATTAAAGAAATGAGACGAAATGAAGGGGTGACATTGTGGCTCAGTGGTTAGCACTGGTCTACTCACTGTCACTGGTTGGAGTACCAGCTGGACCAGGTGACATTTCTGTGTGGAGTTTGCATGGTAGAGTGCTCTGGTTTCTCCCACAGCCCAAAGACATGCGCTATAGGTGAATTGGGTAAATCTGCTGTGTAAAACATATGCCGGAATAGTTGGCCATTCATTCTGATGTGGTGACCCCTAATAAATAAGGGACTTAGCTGAAGGAAAATTAATGAATGGATGTGACGAAATGACAGCCAGCTTCTTTTGGTCCCTCTTGACTTTTGTCATTTCCTCAGTTTTGTCAATTCGAGTTTTGTTCTCGCACTCTGATTTGTAGCTTAACAGCCAATCAGAAATGCTAATTTTCACCAATTGCTGACACTGATTTTGCATGCTAAATCGAGCAAACTTCCTTTGACATTAGCCTGAGAAGAGGAAACATGTGAAAAACAACAAACATGTTAGCTTACTGTAATGAGAAAATGCTGACAACAGGGAGAGCGGAACCAAATGCAGGTTTATTAAACAGAGATGGGGCCCGTTTCAGATAGGAGGTTAAGTGAAAACTCAGAGTATTTTAACCCTGAAATGAGAGGAACTCTGGGTTTTCCATTTTAAAAAAGGCAGGTTTGTTAAACTCAAGAAAGCAGGGAAAGTCAAGCCTGTTTCTGAAAGAGAGGTAACTTTAACTCAAGAGTCAGTTACTGTGGTAACTTACTCTATGAACCTAACCTGGTCAGGAGCAAGTTTTATTCTTTAAACTCTGAGTTTCTGTTGGTCTCCTCCCCTTTTTTAAAGACGAAGTGGTATTTCTCGCCTTAGTCTTACGTTTCCAGCCACCTATATTAATGCTCATTTTGGAGATGTGCATAAAAATGATTGATGGAAACGTCATGATGCACATAACTTTTGAAAATGCGCATAAAAAAACGTGCATAACTGAGTAGGATAAACTTTTATTTAATAGAAAAGATGTGCATAAACTACGATGTAAACATTTTTACTGAACAAATTACAGTATGTGCATTAAAAAAAAGGTTTGTTATAAGAGATCTTATGATTATGCACACTGTAACATCTGAAATGTTGTTTTGGTCATTCATTCTAAAATGCCTTAACCGTTTAAAGTATTAAAAGTATTAATGTTATTATATTATTAATGACCTCCAGAGCATTTGTAGCATATGAAGAGCATTTGTTCTCCGCGTCTCATGGCTTCAAATGCCCCCAAATGTTCATTGTGTGTCAGCATTGTCTTCCGAGGCACAAGTAGCCTACATTTATTAAATAAAGAAAAGATTGACGCAGCTTCTACTACCGCAGTAAATTCTGTTTTTACTGTTGATATTTGGCGCCCGTTTAATCGGGAAGTGATGATTTTGTTCTCTTTGACTCGCTCGATGGATTGTTATTAAATGACAACTTATTTACATTATATGATGTTTTTTATAAGTTGTTTACATTTTAAGACATTTAAAAAACAAAAACGGTTTATCTACAAAGTTGAACTCTAGCTTGGCTCTATGAGGTTCTTTCTGTGAGCCAATCAGCATTTGTAATGCACCCACGAGGACCAATCAGGATCAGCTTTCTTTGTCATTTCACCGGACTGCTCCATTGACAGCAGGAAACAACAGAAAGACAAAATTACACAAAATCAGAGTCAACTACATAATGCCACACCACACAAAATTGAGAAGTGTGTAAATGTAATGATTTAGAAGCATTTCTTGACATTGAGATTCATTCATTCATTTTCTTTTCGACTTACTCCCTTTATTAATCTGGGGTTGCCACAGCGGAATGAACCGCCAACTTATCCAGCATATGCTTTTCGCAGTGGATGCCCTTCCAGCTGCAACCCATCACTGGGAAACACCCATACATACTCAATCACACACATACAGTACGGCCAATTTTAGATTATCCCATTAACCTGTAGCGCATGTCTGTGGATTGTGGGGGAAACAGGAGCACCTGGACGAAACCCACGCGAACATGGGGAGAACATGCAAACTCCACATAGTAATGCCAACTGACCCAGCCAAGGCTCGAACCAGCGACCTTTTCACTGTGAGGCAATCATGCTACCCACTGCGCCACTGACATTGAGATGAAATGTTACATTTTACATTGTTGAAAAAGAGATGAATATTTAAAAATGTATATATTATATATGAAAAATATTTATTTGTTTACATATAGTCAGTGAAACACTTTTCAGTGTTTATTAAACTCATTTAGTCATCGTCTGTTTCTTTTAAAGTCTTTAAATTTAATATTAATCCTTGAAGGGCAAATACTTTTTTATTTTATGGGGCATATAATTCAATAAATATAATTCAATAATTCATATAAAGCATAAAATTTAATAAATATTAACATATTAATTAGATAAAATTAAAAGCTGCACTGGAGAAAAAAAATATTTAGCACAGCCTTGTATGCTTAATTTGAAAAGAAAAAATATTCATCCTAAAACATGAAAAATGTTACTGAAAGCAAAAATTTGACTTTTTCAAGCATAAACATATTGTTACAACACCAACTTAGATTTTTATTTTTTTTGTATTTCTTGATAAGTAATGCTTCAATAAATGATCTGCCAGATAGAACCTTATAATTACAATGAAAATGACTTTTCAGAATAAGAAGGTTCTATCTGCATTTACCGTGGTTATTTTACTCCAATTTGCAAATGTAAAAGAACTTTGATCATTTACATTTAGAGAACCCTTAGGGTCTCTGTTATGTAATGTATGAAAGAGAACTGTTACACACATGTTGTTTGCTATATAGAATGCAAAAACTTTGAAGCTCAATATCTCAAAATCATTTAGAACACAGAGATAACCTTATAATTCTAAGGCAATGATGTACTTTTACTAGATTAATGGGATTATTATTCTTTATAAAAACTATTGTTCTGCTTACATTCTAAATGTCATATCAACCTCTATCACTTGATCAATAAAAAAGACAGACACACACAAGTGCACTTTTAAATCTATTAAAACGTCCATAAAAGTGGAAAAGTGTGTAAAAAAATTATAAACGTCACACATAACATTACTTATTTTATTATACTTAAATATTTAAATACTTTAATTGTAAAATTATACATTAACTTGAGCAGCTTTTTTCCCACGCTGTCTCTGTTTCCCTGATGCAGTGGTGTTGCTTTTTAAAATATATGGTCATATTTGCTATAACTCTGCACGAGCACATTAAGTTCAGCTGGAGAAAAAAAATTCTGATCTCTTTTTTAAGATGTTGCCATAGTCACTCATAATATCTGCGCTCCATTGATAATGCATTTTTATAGTTGCGGTGTGCACGCTTAACTCTCAAAAGTTGATTGAACCAACTCAGGTCCGCTTTTCTGAAACCGAAAACTATGTGTTTTTAATCTCTCGGAAAGTCAACTCAAGTTCAGGTTTAAACTCCGAGTTGGTTGAACCTCCTTACTGAAACAGGCCCATGGTCAGGCAAGCAATCGTCAACACAGGGGCAAACAGATGTACACAGGCAAATCCAGAGTCATTGTCATGGAACAGGCAGATGGTTAAAAGGCAAGCAGCAGACAACATAAACAAACAAAACAAAGCTAGGATCATACACAAAAAGGCAAGGTAAGGAAAACCCATCGTAACGTTCACAATAAGTTCAAGACTTTATAGTTCATGTAATCAGTCCATGAGCTGCTTCAGCTGTGAGTGTTTCAATCAAACAAGATCTAGGCCTAGGTGTGAGTGGTGCATGACTGGATCTTGTAGTTCTTTTGCGGGCAGATTTGTAGTTCTCCAGCAATCTGTCTGGGCTAGATTGTGACACAAGCAAGCAAACTCATCAACGGATGATGCTGTCCAATGGCTGACAGCCGGCTTGTATCCTGGCTTTTAGATCTTTCTAAAGACTTCTGTTTCTAGACTAGAGAAAACTTGAATTTTTAAAGTATGGTAAATGTGATTCAGTATTTTTCTTCCCACAATATAAAAGTCTCAGATTTTACCTTACTTGTGAGGAAATCCACTTAATGAAGTTTTTAGTAAAATAAATTAAATTAAAAGGCGAAGAGGCATGTTTTTTTCATGTTCAAAATAATTAAAACAGTAATACAGTAAGGTGGATAAATACAGCACATCACAAATGGAATCAGCCCAGGCCCATTTTGACAATTTGCCCCCAAAAATACAATTTTTTTTGCAGTTTTTGTTTATGCTAATACACCAGAGGCCGATGGGTGTGCTTTTTGAGATCTCAAATTTCTCTCTCTAGTGGAATTCGCAGCTGCTCTTCTCACATAAATCCACCAGAGGCCGCTGTTGACTGACTGACTGACCAGCCTACCTTTTCCTAAACCCAACCCATAGTGTTTTCAAAACCTCAGATTGATCAGTGCCCAATCACTTTCTTAAACCCAACTGACAGTGTTTTGAAAAGCAATCCAGAAAAGGCGAATTCCCCTGATTTTACCACATTTTCAGATTATTTACTTGTTTATTTTATTTTTTAGGCTTTTGTTTTTGTCTTAACTGCTTTCTAGAACCATTCTTCGACAGATTTGAACACCATCATCACTCTCAACTCCTCTCTGCGTCTCAAGTTCATTGACATACATGGCGAGCTACTGGACAAACTGGTAACAGCAGGAAAGCAGTCCATACAGAGGTAAGTGTTTAGATGTTAGCGTGAAAAGGAAAGGCATCATACCACCCCGTAATTTGCGATCTCCAGAAATGTATATACATTTTCAGAATGAGCCTATGTTGAATGGAATTGTTATTCACTCAAATAGGGGAAATTTATTATGGGCAAAATAAATCCTAGAGTGCACTGTGGATATAATATGTGTTCATCATTTATTCATTTTCCTTCAGCTTAGTCCCTTATTTATCAGGGGTCGCCGCCACAGCGGAATAAACTGTTAACTATTCCAGTATGTTTTACACAGCAGATGCCCTACCAGCCACAACCCAGAACTATTTTTTTTCAGCAGGATTTCTTCACATTAATTTTTGACAGGGAGCATAAACAAGAGGTGAAACAGATTATCGTCTGGTCTAAGAATTGGATTAAGGCAGATTTGATTGGATCAATTTTTGGTCAGAACATTGTTATGGCATTCCTAACCCACTATATTATCATATCTGGAGTAAGAATAGCTTATTAGCATGTGGTCTATTCCTTGCGTACAACTGGGCTGCTCACCTCAGCTTCATGCTGTAACCTTCAAGTCAGATTTGAGAAAGAAGTGCAAATTTCTGGTCCACAATGTGGCAACTGTTTTGAAGCCAGATGTGGTGCTCACACCAGCCTCTTCAAAGCAGGTGTTGCTGAAAAAGTTCATGAGAGAAAAAAAGAACTGAGGGGCTCCAAGCATCAGGTGGAAGAGTGCAGAAAGCCATGCTGTGAGACCACTCAAGCGGGGTGTAGAGGCTTTGCTGACCAATCACTATATAAGGTCTAAACGCTGCTTAGTATTACTGGAGCTATGAGGTGAAAAGCTATCAAATCAGCAAGGAAGCTGTGAACAGACAGCTGTGACTTTAGAAGACTGGTCTGTTGTCAATAGCAGCACATGCCAGGTGTATTTTATTATAATTTTTTTTTTATGTTTCAGATTCATTAAAAATAAATTTATTTCTATTTATTCCATTCACGGTTATTGTCTTAATTTATTTATTGGCACTGTACACTCATGTAGCTTGTATAAATAATTAAAATTGGTGTGAGCAGTCCTCATCCATGAATTATTAAGCTTTTTTTGTGTTGACAGATCAGTGAGATGCCAGTGTTGTATTTAAAAGCATAAGAGTACATGAAAAAAAGACAAACACAAGCCTGTACAAGCCTGTTATAAAATCTTAATTCATTTAGTCTAAATTAATTGGTAGATTTTTTGTCAGATAAAATAGAGTTTTTATTACTATAACTTAAAGGGAATGATCATCCAAAAATTAAAATTAATTACTCACCCCCATGTCGTTCCAAAATCCTGAGACCTTTGTTCAACTTAAATACAACTAATCATATTTTAGGGGAAATCAGAGAGCTTCCTCATCCTCCACAGATAGCAAGCTTCTCGACTTGTTCAAATTCCACCCTGTATAAACATGCTGGGTTCCACACAACCGATTTGTGTTAGGACAACATGAAAGGAATAAGGTTAACAGATTTTTTGAATTTGAGTGGATTGAACATAAAACAAATAAGTTTAATATCATGCTTCAAAATCTGTATGTACTTTTCAGCATTAATGGTGTCATTACAGACACATTTCCACTGTGTGATGGTCCATCCCAGCTGCCTCCGAGGCCAGAAATGTCAACAGTGCTTCTGGACACAGTTAACGCTACCTTTTGGCACAGTAAAACTTTAAGTGGCATTTGTGGATGTAACCATCTATGGTGGTACTTGACAAGGGTTCGTCAAAGTAGTACTGAGCCCACATGGTGATATTGCTAAGAGATGAATAATGATTCTTGATGCAGTGCTGCCTGAGGGATCGGAGATCACAGTAGTTCAGTCTAGGCTTGTGCCCTTGTCCTTTACGCACTGAAATTCCTCAATTTTCCTTTAATCTTTTAACTCTGTTATTAGCTGTTGAAGGTAAAACATCCAAATGTCTTCCTATCTTTCTTTGAGCAATCTTCTTTTTAAACAATTCATTAATTTTCTCACATGTGTGTTGGCAAAGAGGCGATCCTCTAATCTTTGCTCCTAAAGGACTAGACCTTTCTAAAGCTGCGGTCACACTGGGCTTTGTGTGTGCAAAATTCTGTCGTACTGCGCTGCGAAAAGGGGCGGGATTAAACAAGCTTATTAGACATTTAAAAAAGCCAGCGATTGCTCCATGCTTTACATTTCTGCCTAGAGAGGTCGTGTTTTGATCCTCGATTGGTCTCATGCAGTCAAGTGATGCGATTTAGCAGGTTAGAGTTCACCAAGCTTGAATTTTGCACAGCAGCAAACTGCGAAACTTGACGCATGACCCCGCATTTCCGGTCTGACGCATTCACGTGCGTATGAATGGAAGTCTATGGGAAGAAAAGTCAAGTGTGACCGCAGCTTTAGATGCTGCTTTTGTACCAAAGCATAATTACAATCACCTGTTGAAATTACCTATTTCAAATCACATCAATATTTAACCAACTTACCAGATTATTAGCCCTAAATTGCCCGGTCCCATTTAATTTAATCTATTTTTTTTTTTTTTTTTTTGGAATGTGTTGCAGGTCTGAATGGCAGGAAAGGATGTATATTTACAAATGAAATGAAGTTGACTAGAAAAAACATGAAATATTTTGTGTTCATATTGTAGGAAATGAAATTCAAGTCAAAGTAAATTTGGAAATCACTACTTTCCTTTTTTAATTTGGGTTTTCCAACTTTTACTGATTTTGGGGTTATATTTTGAGTGTAGACAAATAACAAAAGCATCTACAAAACAAACCATATACCCTTTAGTGGTCCAATCTTTATATTATCGAGCAATAAGAATACTTTTGCAAGCACATACAACAAAAATAACCACTTTATTGAATAGTTTCTACTCCTCAATATCAGCATAGGCTGCACATTCATGTTGGGTTGGGCTTTTGATGTTTTACCTCAAATGTGCCTGTGCTTTATTTTAAACAGATAGATTTACAAAGCATTATTAGTCCTCACTTTAGATTAAGTCACAAATCTGTACGAATTTGTGTCAAAGCATGTATTAAAATACAGAGTCACTATAACTACACTGTAAAAAATGACATGACAAAAGGTCTTAAATTTATTAGTGTTACTTTAATTTAAAACAAATAATTGAAACCTGATTAACTTATTAAATTAAGTTATAACGTTATATTTTAGTCAGTTTGATTGATGTAAGTTGAGATGACTAGAAAAGTTCATTTGACTCAACTAAACAATAAGTTAATACAGATGTATTAACGTGATTTGAATAGTTGATTTTCAAAACCTGGCTTATTCTATATGATCTTAAAAAGCTGGTGGTTAACATAACTTAAATAATGCACTACTTAATTCAATAGTGAATAATCAGTCATTAATAGAATATAAAATACAATCATTAAGCATATTAAACGTGTTCTTATAAGTCAAGAATACAGCATTTGTAGCTAACCCAGGCTCATTATTGATACTTACCCCTATTTATAGAAATATGTCCCAGGAATATGTCCCAGGAGCTATGTCATTTGCAGTTTTTGTTCTTACCAGAGGCCACTGTGTACGCTTTTTCATATCTCAAATTTCTCTCGCAAGTGCCATTCGTGCCTGCTGTTCTCAGGTAAATCCACTAGAGGCCGCAGTCAACTGACCGACTGACGGATCCAATCCACAGACCACCCTACCCTAAACCCAACTGATAGTGCTTTCAAAAGCACCGATTGACCTGATCACGCCCTTCCCTAATCCCAACCGATAGTGTTTTTAAAAGCACCGTTTGACCCGATCACCACCCTTTCTTAAACCTAACTGACTGTGTTTTCAAAAGCGTTGAAGGACCCAATCACCCCCTTCCCTATACCTAACCGATAGTATTTTCAAAAGCACTGAAGCATTCTAGCAAAAATCATGTTTTTCAGGTTTTACTACATTCTAACGCTGTAATTTGTTTATTAAACTTGTTTATTTTATTTTTTGCCTTTTTGTTTTACCTGCTTTCTGTAACTGTTCTTTGCTGGACTCAAACCCCATTGTTGCGGTCAACTCCTCTCTGTCTCAAGTGTGCTGACATACAGAAAGTCAGAATTATTAGCCCCCCGGTTTATTTTTTTTCCCCAATTTCGGTTTAATGGAAAGAATTTTCTCAACACATTTCTAAACAATAGTTTTAATAACTCATTTTAAATAACTGATTTTTTTTAAATCTTTGCCATGATGACAGTAAATAATATTTGACTAGATATTAGACTAGAAAAACAATATAGCTTAAAGAGGCTAATAATTTTGACCTTAAAATGGCTTTTAACAAATTAAAGACTGCTTTTATTCTAGCTGAAATAAAACAAATAAAACTTTTTCCAAAAGAAAAAAAACATTCAGACATACTGTGAAAATGTCCTTGCTCTGTTAAACATAATTTGGGGAACTATTTAAAAGAACAAAAAGGGGGGCTAATAATTCTGACTTCAACCATACATGGCGAGCTACTGGACAAACTGGTAACAGCGCAAAAGCCATCCATATGGAGGAAAGTGTTCAGCTGGTAGGGCGTAAAAGAAACAGAAGCCATCTGCATCATACTGTCCCGTAGCATTTGTTTTAAAGATAAAATGCAGCCATACAGATCTCTGGCTACATAATTTGCACTCTCCAGAATTGTATACGGATGTATGTTTTCACAATAAGCCTGTGTTGTCTGCAGCTGTATTTATTATCTGCTTACTTTTGTCTGTTTTATAGTTAATACTTAAATGATGAACTATTTGCAGATGCTTAAAAAGGGATTCAAAGTGCGCAGTTATCCTAAAGTATACCAAATCACTTTGTAACTCACTTTACAGGTGATTGTTACAAATGTATTTTTCCTTTGATTAGTTCTGTAGAGCATCAATATAAACAGACAAGTCTTTTCTTGTAGGCAATGATGTAAACACCAACATAAATCCCTGTGGCCCTGACATGAAGCAGTTCTTGAAATGCTTGCTGTTTATGATGAGCTAATTAGTTTGACTCGCACACTGTTCTCAGTTGGTGTCTTTAAAGAAGGTGTGGGCATGGAGTAGGAAGAAATTCTGGGAAATTCTTTGGCTTTTCATTTTCTGTATATTTCTCCACATATATTTCAAGGCAATATTGTATTTTTTGTATTTACAGTCTAGTCAATGAAGCAATATTGAGAAAGAAAGAAGGAACGAAAGCTTGTTTAACCATCAGATGGATGGATAGATTGGTTGATTACATACATACCTTAAACCAGGGGTGCCTAATATCAGTCCTGGATGGCTGGTGTCCCGTATATTTTAGTTCCAATCCCAATTAAACACACCTGAACTAGCTAATCAAGCTCTTTCTATGTATGCAAAAACTTCCAGGTAGGTGTGTTGAAGGAAGTTGGAGCTAAACTATGCAGGACACTGACCCTCCAGGACTGAGTTTGGGCACCCCTGCCTTAAACCAACCACACACTGCACCAAAACATAAACTATACAACGTCAGCTTTACATGGGATCATTAGGCAGTAATTAGTAAATTATTGAGGGAAAAAGCCTTTCTAATCCAAAGTGTAACCACAAATGCTGTTAGGGGCTAAATGTCTTCTAGGCCCATTAGTTAGTTTGGCTTTTTATCTTAATTAAAAGCAACAGTTATTAGCTAATTTGGATTGCATAATCACTAGCTATGTACCTTTAACACAGGCAACAGACACAGAAATTTCGAAATAATGCCAACCTACAGTAAAAAAATCCTTAAAGTATAAAAGCAAGCCACTTCTGCATGAAAAAACATGTCTGATATTTAATTGTTGCTGCATTTTGTGATTCACTAATGTATTCCCTTTATTTACAGTTAACATTATACCAGACTCTGTAAAAGGTCATTCCCAGCCACCAGACTTTTCTGACAGGGTCTTCTAGTGTCATCTTGTGACAGAATGTTGTGGGACTGCTATACGGAATTGCTATTAATAGGGATTATAGATAATGAAATTTTGCGGTTTTTATTGTAGCATTTTTATGTTTTTTTTATTTTTTTATAGCGTGACAGTAAAACACGAACGCGGATATGAATGTATTAAACATTTGCTTGTTTGTGGTAAAAATTTGGAATAACGACCAAAAAAAAAACTAAACTAAATTGCGTATCTCCTTCCGTGTGCTGTCCGTTATATATGGTGTACTCTGGGAAATTTTCGTACCCCTTGGTTTTGAGTGTAGTCCTAAAAAATCTCAGTTTCAAGGGGTAACTAAACTTTCCCTTTACTCTACACCTTTAAGATAAAGAGAATTGGGACACCCCTACTCCTTCACGTGAATGCGCAAAACGAGGTGTAGGGGTCAGGGGAAGGGCTAAGTAGAATTGGGATTAGGCCCAAGTCTTGATAAGTACAAAATGAGCCTTTTAAACTGTCTTATTATTAATGCAATAAAATGTATACTTTTACAATGGATCTCAGATAAGGCTACCTCTGTTAGGATGTGGCATTGAACTACTCTTGAATGCGTGTCGTTAGATGATCTGACCTGTATTCTACATGGTAAAAGAGGAGTTTTTTTCTATAAAATTTGGGAACCTTTCCTGGCAGATGTTGATTTTGATATTTTTCTATCCTGACAAGAGCATTTATTTAAGAATGTCATGGTTGGTTTGGTTGATTGTTTTACACTTACTATTAATACTTCAATATTCTTTTAATTTTCCAGACATATGGAACTCTCATGTATGTATGTGCACCTGTAAGCCCTATTTGTGTATGTGAGCTGAACTGTTTGAAATAATATATAGAGAAGTCTGTAAACTGACAAGTTTATTAAGGTTTGTGTGCCCTAATATACAATAACAACCAGATTATGTATTGCTTTAAATGATTAAAAATGCTAGTAAAAGTCACTTTTTGAACTTAAGGTTAAAGGTTGTTGGAGGAAAGATGAAGGCCTCATAATGCATTTCATAAGTATAAATAAACAAATAAAAACATGGAATCACAAAATACGGAAAACTGTTAATTTATGTATTACTTTACAGTGTGCTGGGAAGATAAAACACATAAAAATAAAGTTAAATAAATGCTGCTCTTTTGATGACATTAGACAGTTTTATTCAATTCAGAAAAAAAAAACTAAATTAAAAAACAAAAACATATGGAGCCAGATCAGTCTCAAAAATAATACATTTGCATTCATAAATCCACAACTCCAGTTGGTAAATTCAAAACACAATTCATCAATTCAAAAGTAAAAAAGCAAACATATTTGCTCACACATATGCATCTTACCTAAATACATTTTAAGTGTTTACACTTATGTATATATGAAATTCTTGGATTACTTTCCTCATGCATTTATAAATTATGTACCGTAAAATGTATTTATGAACCACTGAATGTGTTTTTGAAAATGCTCACATAAGCATGGAGTCGTTTAAATTTGTGTGCAATATTTTTAAAACCTTCCTGGCTGGACATGATTCGTACACATCTCTTTTTTTTGCAGGATATTCTGTTTAGCAAATTGCGGTGAGCTCCTTACTGAACAAACTCAAGAAGCTCATTCAATTATTAATTTTCTTTTCGGCTTAGTCCCTTGATTAATCCAACACAATCTCACGGCAATTCGTAACTTTTTTTTTAGTGGCTAATTCGTACGATCTAATTCGTACAATTTAGTACGATTTGCTCATCCTCCAATGACGGTTGGGTTTAGGGGCGGGGTTAGGTGCCACGCCTCCTTTTTAAAATCGTACCATTTCGTACGACTGAACTTGTACGAATTCGTACGAATTAGCCACTAAACTGTCAAAACGTAAAATACTTACGTTTTCTCGTGAGATCAGGCTGATTAATCTGGGGTCGCCACAGCAGATTTATCCAGCAGCGGATGCCCTTCCAGCCGCAACCTAACACTGGGGAAAAACTCAAGAAGCTCCACAATTTAATTATTATTATTTGATTTAAAATTAAATAAATTGTTTTAGCAGTATTATTAGACATTTGTAATTTAAATAATGTTATAGTACAGTGTTAAGCAATTTTATCTTGATAGACTGGCACAAATATTCAGACACACTTCATACTTGGGCATCTTAGCATATCATCTACTTTATTTTGCTCACTAGTTCTCATAATCTGTGGCATGGAGTGAATGAATTTGTAGTGACCTGCAGACTCCACGTCAGTGTAGGCCTAATATGCATCAGCCATAAATAAATAAGCTGAGTGACATTATATACCAATAATATTAAGTATGATGATCTTATGTCATTCGCGAAAGGCTGGATTCAATGCATTCAGTAGCAAATTATACTGGGGGGTGGGGGGGGGGGGAATTCACTGATTCAAACGAATCGGTTAAATAAACGATTTGTTTAGTAATACAATCATTTGCTGACACCTGCTGGCATTTTCAGAATATCATTTTGTCGATCACCTCTGTGAACAGAATGCTGTTTGAACTGAAATTCACTAATTCACTTTTGAATGCAGATACTTTAGCACTTATGCTGCACAATAATGCTATACAAGTCACTTACTAAATTGTGGTTTTATGAATTGTGTTATAAATTGGAGTTGTAAATTTATGAATTGTGTTGAATTTACAAATTTTATGAAAGCAAATGTATTATTTTGAGACAGATCTGGCTCCATACAAACGCTTCTGCTAAAAGAAATACTGCTGATTTGAGGGGACAGATTAATTAACGCAACGTTATTTAACAACAGAGAGAAAAACATGACAGAGAATGGCTTTTTTTCTGTTAATCAACACTCTTGGTAATTTTACAATCTTTCCAACATACAGAAACAAATGCTATCTTAAAGCCATATTGGTTTTGTCACAATCACTAGCGATCCAGCCTGTGCAGATCGCTAAAGAACTAAAAATATGCCACTTTAATGAACTACAAAAGCCATAACGTACTTAACTCACACACCTAGTCCAGATACCCCATGATGGCAAACACACAGCTGAAGCTGTTCAGGACTAATTACATAGACTATTTATACACCTCTCAAACACATGTTGCTAAGTCTTGTTGGTTTCTAACCGTGTAACACAGGCATGTCCAAGCTCGGTCCTGGAGGGCCGGTGTCCTGCAAAGTTTAGTTCCAACCCCAATTAGACACACCTGGGCTAGCTAATCAAGCACTTACTAGTCTTTCCAGAAACATCCGTGCAGGTGTGTTGAGGCAAGTTGGAGCTAAAATCTGCAGGACACCGGCCCTCTAGTTTGGACACCCCTGCTGTAACATTACAAAGCGTTTCCTGTTTTAGTCTATCTGCGTTTTGACCCTTGCCTTGTTTACGTTGTCTGCTGCGTGTACTGACATTTTTGCCTGTGACCTGACTACACTTTTGGATTGGCCTCATGCTTCTGTTTGTTTCCGTTGGCCATTGCCTGCCTGACTAAGCTTTTAAATAACTGCACATGGATCCTCAACCCTGTTGTTCAACACCCTTGTGTTATACCTTTGCATTTAAGGTCTATCAAGAGATGTTCCTGTTGTTAAATTATTATTATTATTCATATTATGTTTGGTGGACCACCAGTGAGGCTACACATGCAGATAGAATCTTAACATAGCAGATTTTTAATTTATAATTATTTAATAAATTAATATTTCTTTGGAGTATATATTTTTATTAATATGGAAATACAAAAGAAACATGTGCTACTTAACTTTCATCAAGTCTCCAGGGATTGTAGTATGCAATTAATAATATAATTAAGAGATAATCCATAGTTAAATGTGCATTAAACATTTGAATGCATGATGTGGAAGGCAAAGGCATACTTGATGAAAAAGGTGGCCTCCATGGAGTGCATTCAAATAATTTAGTTCAAAAACAGCCAAAGATAATTGAGCTTAGATCTTGGTCATTTGCCAGCATTTACAAGTTAAAACTGCAGTACAATATTTTGTCAGAATGGCAAAAATAAATAACTGTTAAAGAATTTTTAGGTCTAGCACTGCATCCAATGTGTGAGAGATGAAGCAGTGCAGTGAGTGCACATTTAAATGAATAATTATTGAATTAATTTTCAAGAGACTAAGAGAGAGAGAGAGAGACTTTATAATTCAAATATAACATTATGTAGCATTTTAAAAAGGAAATTAATAATATTTTTGTATATAAATGTTAATTAATTAAAATGATAGATATATAGATAAAACCATCGTTATACAATAAATCTGCCTATAACCTAGTTAAGCCTTTAAATGTCACTTTAAGCTGTATAGAAGTGTCTTTAAAAATATCTAGTAAAAGTATTATTTACTGCCATCATGGAAAAGATAAAATAAATCAGTTATTAAAACTATTATGTTTAGAAATGTGCTGAGAAAAAAAAATGTGTTAGCTTTTGTAAGTGATTTTATGTTTTAGAATATAATATGTAATGTTCTTAATAATATTTGTAAAGGAAACATATAGGCCCTATATTTGCTATTTACATATATTTCAATTAATATGAAAAGCGAGTGCATGTTTTTAGCAAAACAAATATTGGATTTTATTTTAAATGCGTGTTTGTGTAAAACAATATAATTTGCCGGAGAAATTATGGGGTTCTTCTCTAAAGAAGTAGTTACTCCACCTCGACCAGGCTTTAGAGCATCATTATGGGCGTTTTACATTAAAACTAACGTGGTTCAAATGATGGATCTGCAACAGAGAAACACTCGTCCCTACATCATTGTTTTTCCAACCGATGCATTGTACTTTGATAGTTCAGCCGCAAGTTACGCCGCTGTTTGGGAAACGCACCTCTGAATAGCAGCGTAAGCTCCAGGCCTTACAAGCTCATTTATAGTAAGTAGTTTGAACAAGCAGCATTTTTTTTAGAATAGAGTTGTCAAGAAAATCATAAAGTCTAGTGCCAGATATTTCTGTAAGTGGAGGTCATTCAGTCTGAAGTGATATCAGAAGTGGACCTGGTTTCAAGTGACCAAGCAGAGCAGTACGGTTTCAATCAGTTGTAATGAATCCCTTTAAGACTTGGCCTAAGGTCAATCAGATATTTCACCTCCAGACTGTGGGTTCAGTCTGCTCAAGAGGCCATTTAGGAGAAAGCTCCATGGGAAAGCTGGAAGATCAAACCATACAAGATCATTAGGTGGACAAGATGTCAAATATGATGGACAAAGTAATGCTTTGGTTGAAAAATCAAAGCTTTTAATGTAGGGAAATTTGACCTGATGTGAATGATCAATCCATTCCCCAAATTTGCTGATTTTCAATGAATTTATTGTCACATTTTACTTTTTTGTCCAACATGGCATGATATAGTGACAATTATAATACTTATAAATATTATCCTTTTTCTATCTCTGTCTTCCATTACTGAATTAATAATGACTGTTGAGTTGACTTTATCATGTTGGATATTTAATTGTCTGAATTGTTAAGATGTGACCATATCATGTGACCGTAACCTGTTCAAAGGAACTCCAGACCCACCAGAACATTGTTACCCTAATGAAGGCATGTTTTGCCGAAGGTGCTGTTTTAAATAATAGCCATGTTAATAAAGGTTTTGCAATTTTTTTACATAATTTTTGAGTCCCTTTCACTTATGATTTTGTTGTTTATCTTCATGAATTCCTTATCCAAAGAGGGCAGACACATTAACTACCCCTGAAACACTTTTTAATTTGATTATGGGGATGATCATGTTTTTTGAATCCAGATAAGTGAATAGTTTTACCAATTTAGAATGGAACTGTCAAAGTCAGTCCATGTATAAACTCTAGAAAGAGTGTTCAAACAATCAATTGGAGCAGTTGTTTCATGCTGACTTATAACTGCAAAGACATTTACTGTGGGTAATTTGTAAATTAATGCATTACTGCAAGAACATAATGATTCCTTTACATGTAATAGGCAGCTCAAATCAGCAGCAACTTTCCCAACTTTCCTGATGAGGTGTCCATGGCTTCCTTGATTCACAAGCCTGACATTTGTCACACCACATTTCACACTTTCTCCACTTTTCTTTTCTGTAACTAAAGATATGGGGCTAGCAGCATCATGCTAGAGCACTGATATGTCCATGGAGACAATGACAATGATTATCCAGGTGGAACTTAAAACTGCATAATCAGTGAACTTAGTAGAAGTCTGACAAGTCAACAAAAAGCTGGATCTACAAGTGACAAGCCATGACAATCATTCGTAGAAATTTTGAAACATGTTAGAAAAAACTGATGGAGGTCTTCAACTCAAGATCATTCTGATTACGTACCCCTATATACTGTACATTTCTAGAGAGCACCAAATACGTCCCAGGAGCTACAGTTTGTTTTTGCGAATTCCCCAGAGACCGCTGTGAATGTTTTTTTTTGAGATGCTTTTCTTGTGTAAATCCACCAGAGGCCACTGTCGACTGCGTGATTGATTGACTGACCAATATCCTCACCCACCCCCTTCCCTAAACCCAAGACAGTGTTTTAAAAAGCACCAATTGACCAGCGCCCATCTTCTTCCCTAAACCCAACCGAAAGTGTTTTGAAAAGCAATCCCCCCCAAAAAAAGCCTTCTGGCTGCCTGATTTTTTTTTACCACATTTTCATATTTTACCACATTCTGACCTTGTTATTTACTTTGTTTGTTTGGTTTTTGTTTTGGCTTTTGTTTTTTTCTTAGCAGCTTTCTGGAACTGCTCTTCGCCAGACTCAACCCCTGTCATCATGGTCAACTCCACTCTGCATCTCAAATCCTCTGACGTACAAGATGAGCCACTGGACAAACTGGTAACAGCAGCAAAGCTGTCCACAAGCTACCAGCTGGTAAGCTCAAAAAGGGACGGCATCATACCGCCCAATAACGTTCGTTTTAAAGATGAAATGCAGCCATACGTTCTTCTGTCTACATAATTTGTGATCTCCAGACATGTATATGTGGATGTTTTTAGAATGAGCCTATGTTGGAGGTCTTTTCCTGCTGTACTCCCATTCAGAGACAGTGCTCTAAACAGGGTCATCATTCTGATCGAGATAGTTCACCCAAAGATGAAAAATGTCATTAATAACACACCCTCATATTGTTCTAAACCCCCAAGACTTATATTCATCTTCAGAACACAAATAAATATATTTTGAATGAAAGGTAACAAAAGAAGTAGACTTTAGTGGTTCAATCAGAATAGTATGGCACTACAAGGACATTTTTTGTTTTATGTGCACACAAAAGAAATAACTATGCAACAACGTCTTCTCAGTGTCAGTATTTTTATTTTATTTTTTAAGTCAGGACCCTTGCTATCAATAAAGGATAAGCAAATTCTCAGATCTCAGGGGTTTGGATCAACATAAGAGTAATTAAAAACATCATTTTTCGGTGAACTATTTAAGTAAGTCTTCACTATCCATACCATGGCTTGTAACCTACCCAGGCTCATTGTGATTACATACCCCATCTACATTTCTAGAGAGAGCAAAATTTGTCCCAGGAGCTATGTTCAATTTCAGCTTTTGTTTTCACAAATCCACCAGAGGCCACTGAAATCTCAAATTTCTCTGAATTGCGCCTGCATTTCTCCTGTAAACCCACCACTGTCGACTGACTGACTGACTTGACCGATCGACTGACACACCCTCCTCCTTTTCTAATCCCAACCGATAGTATTTTAAAAAGCATCGATTGACATGCCTACCCACTTCACTTAACCCAACAGCAGTGTTTTCAAAAGCAATTCAATCCAAAAAAAGAAAAGCCCTCACGGACGCCTGATTTTTACCATCTTTTCAGATTTTGCCACATTCTTTCCCTGTTATTTACTTAATTATTTATTTATTTTTTTTTTGTTTTTTGTCTTACCTGCTTTCTGGAACTGTTCTTCCGGTTACGGCTAACGCCATACTGCGTCTCAAGTCCACCTACGTACTTGGCGAGCCACTGGACAAACTGGTAACATCAGAAAAGCCATACATATGGAGGTAAGTGGTCAGATGGCAAGCTATAAAAGGAACAAGATCATACAACCCCATAGCGTTGGTTTTAAAAATGAAATGCAGTGTAAATGTATATAGAATGAGCCTATGTTGCTGTAACAGTTGGAACAAATACAGACAACAGAATCTTATTTCTCAAATCCTGACCCTGCACCAAAAGAAAAAGCATTGCAGAAATAAGCTTTTCAACTACCAGTCTGCGTTGAAGCAGTAAAAAAAAAAAAGGACAGGCTTAAATTGTTAGTAATTTGGTACACTGCCTCTCCTGTCAGGTCAACGAGACAAGACATAAGCATCAGCAATTTTGTGACCATGTCAGTACTCAATGGTCCCATCATAGAGTTCAATCTCTAGAACACACTTCACCCTGCATCCCTCTTCATTCCTATCTAATATTGTTTGTCTCAGATTAAACAAGGATTTATGATCTGTAATAATTTGACCATAAGATAAGAAATTAATGAACCAAAAAAGCCCGCAACTCCTTGTCGTAGATAGACCATAGCATCTCAGTAGGTGTCAGAACGTGACTTCCATAAAAAATTACATTCTTCACCAGAATCCTTCATCTGGGACAGAATATGTCTAATTTTTTTGTAATGGAAGCATCTGTAAAGAGTAAAAACTCTTTGGAAAAGTTCAGATAGGAAATTATCGAATATTAAAAAGCTTCCTGTCCTGCACTGGTCCAAGTTAACAGCATCCCCTTCTAAGTTAGAGCATGCAGAGGATGTTACATTTAAATAAAATTGCAAATGGAATTCCTCTAATATGAGCACAGGTCTTGAGGGGATCTAAATTCTGTAGGATTTTGGGGAGTGCGCTATTCCTTATCCTTCTGAATGTGTTTCTCATCCGGCTGAAGTCCAGCCATATGTTTATTGTGTCTAAAAGTGTCAATTTACGTTGTGCAAAATTTTTTAGCTTATTTTTCTGCTCTCATATGCTGAAAAATCTCTCAAAATCTTTTCAATCTGCTCAGCAAATATTTGGTCGCATCCACAAAGTGCATTTATAATCTTTTAACACATGGCAAGCCATTGATATCCGTCTCATGTCATGGCCATTTATATGTTAAAACTAATTTTATTCTTTGCAGTTCCAGTGTTTGAATCAGTCACACAGAGAGAGCAAGTACATGCATGCAAGAGAGAGAAAACATTTCTGTGCGTGTAAATCACAGAGGCATATTTAATAGCTCACAGTTACATGTTAGCTACTTTTTTGCAAATATTTTTGAGCATATTGTTAGTTTGTCAATAAATCTCAGCTCTCTGCTAAAGCACATATCAGCATTCTAAAGAGTGCACAGGGGAATGAACGCTCTGGCAATGTCAATGAATTATGTTTATTACTAATGTTTGAGGGAAGTGCATTTATTAAGAAATGTTATCAAAACTGACTGGAACTACCTTTAAGCATTAACCAATTTTGCTGCATCAAGTGGGCGGTGCATTCATAATTCATTCATTCATTTGCATCCATTTTTCTGAGGCCGTGTCACGGGGGCAGCACTCTTACTCTGTGTTCACACCAGACGCGAAAGAAGTTTCAAGCACGAGTGATTTCTATGCTAAGTTAATGCAAAGACGCGAATAGACATCCTGTGGCACGTATGACGGGTTTTGTGTGAATGAAGCGGTGCGAGTTGAGCGTTTTGTGCGATTTTGGAAAATCTGAACTTCAGGGGACATTTGTGCCACGTTAACCAACAGGAGCTTGCTCTTGTAGAGGCCTGTTTATGACGTAGCACCTATTGTTGGTGTCCTGGGGGAAAATCCTCCTGCCATCACCGACAACAGTTCATCAAACTGGTCTAGGCTCAGTCGGAAGTACCTCTGAAATACAGGTACAATTTCTAGAAGAGTTTATGAACTCACAGAGCTGGGTGCACCTCTGAATGGATCTAGTGGACTCAGACATGGCTCCAAACATCTTCATAAAGCACATAAACACAGTTATTCTCTCGATAAAATACATGTTAGCCATTTAGCAACAAAGCTAGCATCACCGGACAGACAGATGCCCTGCCTATGATGTGAATCCGTGTCTATTGTGAAGTGAATAACTCAAAATGTTCACGAGTCTATTTACTAGTGAATAGCGTCTGGTGTGAACACCACAATAGGAGAGAACCCCAAACTTCCCTCTCCCCAGACACTGCCTTAAGCTCCTCCAGGGGATCCCGAGGCGTTCCCAGGTCAGCCAAGAGACATAGTCCCTCCAGCGTGTCCTGGGTCTTCCCAGAGGCCTTCTCCAGGTGGGACTGAAACAGATGCCCGAGCTACCTCAGCTGACTTCTCTTGATGTGGAGGAGCAGTGGCTCTACTCCAAACTCCTTCCAGGTGACAGAGCTCCTCACCCTAGGTGGTGCATTGACAAGGTTGGTATTACTGTAAACTGATATAAAGAACAACTAGTGGTAAAAGTTGTTTTTGGTTTATTTTCCTCATAAAGCTGATAAACTGATGAACAAGGACTAGGACCAGTTATGTTCTTTCTGTGAAGCAAAAGTGCTAATCATTGGGCTGCCGTGCCGCTCTATCTAGGAAAAGGGAGGATGAGTAGGGGTGGAATGGGAAATTTTTCAAGAGGAAGATAACTAAGGTGAGAAAGTCTGGTTATTTATAGTGACTTAGAAAGCATCTATGGACTAGCTGTGGTCAATCATAAGGATATGATCCTCTCGAAATTAATAAACCACACATGGTGTAGCACCATGAGTATTAATTTATTATATGACTATGAAAATGCTGAAACTACTCTGAAAATACTATTCAGAATCAATAATTTCCCTATGTAGAAAGGAAATTTCCTTAGTCATTTAGAACTGGAGGATAAGCAACATGGACAAGAAAATTTATATATCCTAGATAAGGGTGTAACGATACGCGTATTCGTATTGAATCGTTCGGTATGAGACTTTCGGCTCGGTACGCATTACAAACCGAACGATTCGATTCAGACTAACATCTAAAAAGATAAAAGAAAATAAGTAAAAAATATGTTTTCAGTGCAACAACGCTCAACATGGCATCCCAAATGACGTGGCAGACAACATGCAGCCTTCCCCAATGTCATGTTAAACCGTAAACCATTGCTTTTGAACTCAGAATATCACTTTATTAAAGCATGCACTAATTTGCAGTCTTACTGCCTTCTGTGTCAGCCTGCTCGTGCTGGCTCCGCCCCCGTTGCCCCAGCAACCCTGGACCGCGACACAAAACAGCCAATCTCAATAACCTGTTCACATATCACCACACCCGCCCACCCTCCAAACACTACTCCAGTCAGGCACCACCCTACTACTAGCTCGCAAAATGTCTAGTAACGTTAATGTAATCCTAGGCATCCCAAGTCTCCCGCAAGTTTCGGGAGATTCCCGGATGCCCTCAAGCGAATGATAATCTTCGATAATCCCCCCCCCCCACCCCCCCCGGTCCTTAAATATGTCGCACACCCCTCTCCACCGCATCCCTCCCAGCTCTTCAGGTACGTTGGGCACAACTCTCCCCCGCCGCTCAGGTACATCGCACGCATACACCTCCACAGCTCTTCAGATATGTCGCGCACCATCACTGTCACCACGAGCGTGGTGGAAAAAAACAACATCTGCTATGACAGTAAGCTATTTTAGCGGTAATATTTGAGCATATCAACTCATTTACACTGACATCACGGAATCAGTAACTGGAACAGCATTCAGACAGGCAATTCCTACAGATTCGAACAGGGCAAAACAAATCACTGAGGTGATCAGTACATTTATAGGTGTGCATATGAGAGATCTTAATCGGTAGTGGAAATTTCGGGTTTTAAGAAAAAGTTAAATGTAATAAAGCCCCATTATATTATTCCTTGATAAGCCCATTTCGGTCAGATAATTCCTGCTTCCACATCCACTAAAATGGCAGGTGACAGTCAAATCAAGCAGATCTGTCCTGTCTAAAGAAAGGGTGAACACTCATCTTTCTGAAAATAAAAAATACTTAAAAATTGATTGAAACTGAGTTCCATATAAAAACTAAATTGTTCTTTTCTTTTTATTTGTTTAACTACTACAATATTATATTTATTTTTTTATAAGCAGCTTTTTGGTTTTTAGTTAAAGAAGGATTTGTTTTATTTGTTTAAAGTAAAAGAAAAAAAAAACAAGATCATACTTTTATGATATTAGTTTTAATACATTAAAAAAAATTAAATCAGAGAAATCCTTGGGCTTTTTTCTTTTTTTGCTGTATCGAAAACATACCGAACCATGACATCACTGTGCCGTATCAAACCGAACCGTGATTTTGTGAACCGTTACACCCCTAATCCTAGATGTTTTAGATACAGGAGTGATGTGCCTTATGTTTGCATGTATTTTGTTAGAATTAATTATGCTGTATTTAGAGATGGACAATATTTACTGTATTTGAGGGAGCTCTGCTATCAGATCTCCCTCCCTTTTAGCACTCAACATTTAATAAAGTGCATCTATGTATGTATATCTGAATGAACAGATGAATAAAATAATAAAAAAGAACAGTCAAACGCTGTCTTAAATAAAAGTAAAGAGATTCAACATTTTATATTTACCTGTTCAAGAGAAACCCTTTCATCCTTGCTACACTAGAGCAACCATTACCATTATTTAGGTAAAATGCTGAGTTATTTATATTCATTACCAGTAGTATGTCTTGCACGTAAAACATGTCTCTCTTCATCTGTGCCAGATATTGTCCTTGCTGGCAATGTTGATGTTTCCTGAGCATAAATTTCAATTTCAAGGTAATTTCCTCAGGTTAACTTTGTTGCTTGGCAGTTGATTTTGTTGGAAGTAGATCATTTCAGTGCCTTGTAATTTATTTTGATGTGTTATAATAGTGATTTTCCCATTAGTTCACTGAAGCTTTACAATTATCCAGTGGTTTTCAAGCGAAGCACAGTGTATGAGACACTGTCCTGTCTCCATGGAAACATTTAAAGCATTTTATTTATTTATTTAGTTTTTTTTTTTAACGTCCTTAGTTATTGGAGATGGTTTTAACATAAGATGTCTTGGCAGATCCGTGTTTCTGTGATATGAAATGCCAATTAACAATACAGAGAATGTGTGAAGTCCATATGGTCTGTAAGAACTCTGAACTGCAGCTCTGATTTCACAGACCCCTGGATAACACCTGCACTCTGCAATCAGTCTCTATCCAGGCACATGATAAAATATTGAAGAGGGTGTGTTTCTGTCTGAGTGTGACATGGGTATGACCTAGTTGTACTCTACTAATGTGGTTTACAAAGACATGCTTTGAGTCTTTGTAATTAAAAACATTTAAAAATCATAGTTAACAGGGTGTTATCCAACATAGGCTCATTCTAAAAACGTACCCCTATTTGCATATCTAGAGTTCATTAATTATGTAGCCAGAGTTACATATGGCTGCATTTAGTCTTTAAAATGAACTCTATGGGGCAGTATGACGCAGTTCTTTTTCGTGCTTACCAACTGATTGCTTACGTCTGTGTGGACAGCTTTTCCGCTGTTACCCAGTTTACCATATACGTTGGAAGATTTGAGCAGAGTGGATTGTGTCGAGTCTGGCGAAGAACGGTTCCAGAAAGCAGGTAAGACAGAAACTAAAGCCAAAAAAATAAAATAATCAAGTAAATACAAGGTGACAATGTATTAAAATCTGAAAATGTGGTAAATGAGATCTTGATCTCAATGGGTTTTTTATCTGGTTAAATAAAGAAATATATATATATATATAAAAATCAGGCTGCTGCGGGTGCTTTTCTTTTTCTGCATTGCATTTTAATAGACTATCGGCTGGGTTTAGAAAAGGAGGAGGGTGGGGGGATTGGTAGGTCGGTTAGTCAGTCGACAGCAGCCTCTGGTGGATTTACGCAAGAAGAGCAGCGTGAATGGCACTTGCAAGAGAAATTTGAGATCTCAAAATGCACACACAGTGGCCTCTGGTGGATTCATAAAAACAACAACTGCAAAACAAATGTAGCTCCAGGGATATATTTGGTGCTGTCCAGAAATGTATATAGGGGTATGTAATCAGAATGAGCCTGGGTTGGTCTTATCACATTACAGTTTTGCCACAGGTTTAAGGGTTGAATTTAGTAGTAGGTCCATATAATAAGTGGTTTTTTAGATGTATAAAATACATTATGCCTATGGAGAGTCCTCATAAAGCACCAATACCAACAACCAAGAGCACAAATGTGTATACTAATGACATGGATATGACAAAGACATTACAAAAAGGAGAAAGATGAGTTACCATGTCCTCCATTTTAAAAATGCTTTTAAAT
This sequence comes from Danio aesculapii, assembly GCF_903798145.1. NCBI lineage: Eukaryota > Metazoa > Chordata > Actinopteri > Cypriniformes > Danionidae > Danio > Danio aesculapii. The sequence goes on from NC_079451.1 coordinate 15,502,176, forward strand.
CATAGAACTAGTGCCACGTGTTGAAGTGTGGTGTAATTGTATGTGTATTTGTAGATATGTGTTTGGACTGTGCACACGACAAAAAACAACAACAACAAACAACATCGTACAAAGAAACAAGACGTCACAAAAGAAGCTCAATCGTGCACTATCCTGTAAGTGAAAGGACAAGGATAAGGGAAACATGACTCAGTACCTGACTGTACCTGAAGGATTGTGCCAAAGCAGCTTAACATAGAAGTTCTAGTAAATTAGAGCGGTGTCAGTCCAGTTTTCAGAGTTAAAGTTAAGTTTAGTTCAGTGTGGTTAAATTTTTACTGCTGAAAGTCCAAACACTGAAGAGTAAACGTTGGACATCCATCGTGGAGAAGCTGCAGGTGTGAGTTGGTCATCGGCGAGTGTTCAGGCTGCCAACGGGATCAATGCGGAGACTCATCTGTCACTGGGGTCTTTCAGGAATCAGTCTCATGCTCTCCACTCCTCCTTGACCTCCACAGCTCAGTATACTCTAGAAGTCCTCTATGGTTGGCTTCATCTCTTCACAGGACTTGGATCACATCACTGGTGCTGCACAATCTCTAGTGGTCTCAGGATGAGTATCCCTAGGTGCAAATAAGTATAACTGACATCTTCTAAACATCAATGTAAAACATATGCTAGAGTAGTTGGCAGTTCATTCTGTTGTGGCGCCCCCTGAATAATCAGAGACTAAGCCGGAGGAAAATGAATGAATGAACTTGTCTAATAGGAGTATTAAAACTAAGATACTATGGAAGCTTTTTCACTTATTTGTGTGTTTAGTTTCTGGACTTCTGCTGTGTTTGCCAGCTTAGACAACTGAAATAAAAGAAAACCTGTAGCTTGTTAAACTGTCTGAATGTACATGTATGTATGTGTCATATCTGACCTGTTTGAATGTCATGCCGGTTTATATGTAACTCCTCCAACCTCTTTTTGTAAACAAATAGCAAAGTGGCTGTTGCCTATTTCACACTACAGGACTTTAAGTCCAATTTTAGACAGATTTGCAAGTTAATGGTTGATCATCACTTGATTGTTTTGGCAGATGAAAGGATGACTTACAGCCAAAGATAGCAAGTCATTTCATTTCATTTTCCTTCAGCTTAGTCCCTTTATTCATCAGGGGTTGCCACAGCGGAATGAACCAGCATATGTTTTACACAGCGGATGTCCTTTCAGCTGTAACCCAGTACTGGGAAACATCCAGAGACACTCATTCACATACATACACTACAGCCTATTGAGTTTGTTCAGTTCACCTATAGCACATGTCTTTGGAGAAAACTGGAGCACCCAGATAAAACTCACGCCAACTAGGGGGGAAACATGCAAACTCCACACAGACATGTTAACTGACCCAACAAGGACTTGAACCATCAACCTTCTTGCTGTGAGGCGACAGTGCTAACCAATGAGCCACTGTGTCACCCTTAGCAAGTATGGGTTGATCAAAATAATAAAAAAACACATTTTGTTAATGTTTAATCAGAAGCCTGACTAATTGTTGTCTAAAGGAAAAAGAGTCACCAAACTAAATACACTGTTTTATAGTTAAGATCATATCCATATCAAACTTGTGTAAAAAACCATCCAATTCTGCCTTTAAGAAAAACAAATAAAAAATATCACTCTTCTCATAATACTATTGACTTTGTCAAACTAAGGCTTTTTATTGTGCAATTGTAATTTTATAACTGCTTGTATCCCACAGCCATGCTTTTATGTCTCACAGTGTGACTTTATGTCTCAAAGGACAAAAGCATAAAGAAGGAAATAAGGGGGAATATAAGAAGAAAATATCAGTTTTTTTAAAACGTGAAAGTCAATACAATTGATTTTAAAATGGCATCACAACAGCCAATTCCCTTGCAGAAGAAGTTAGGTTGTAAAGTCTCAAAATGTTGTCTACTTTTCAATTAAGAAATCATTATATTTACAACATAAAGTAAATATGATATATATAAAAATAATTATATAAAACGACTAAATTATTCCATTTAAATTGACATAAGTATGAACATTTCTGTTTATTTAATGATTACACACAACCCAGGCTCATTCTGATTATGTACCCTAGTATACATTTCTAGAGAGAGCAAAGTACGTACGTTTTTACGCAGCTTTTGTGAATCCACCAGAGGCCACTGTGTACACTTTTTGATACCTCAAATTTCTCTCGTCAGTTGCCATTCGCGGCCTGCTCTTCTTGTATAAATCTACCAGAGGCCGCCTGTCGATTGACTAACTTACCAACCGACTGATCACCCCACACCCACCACCTTCGCTAAACCCAACCGACAGTGTTGCGGTCGCCTGATTTTTATCAGTTTTTCGGATTTTACCACATTATCTTCCTGTTATTTTACTCGTTTATTTTTTATGTTTTGGCTTTTCGATTTATCTTACCTGGGGGCCTGTTCAGTAAGTAGGTTTAAACCAAGTTGAGTTTTTGGTTTCAGAACAGCTGATCTGAGTTAGGTCAATCAAACAAGAGTTTGAGCTTGCGAAATTCTGTCATACAGTGCTGCGAAAAGGGGCGTTATTAAACCAAATGATCAGACTTTTCAAAAAGCGAGCGATTGGTCCATATTTAAAATTTCTGTCCTCGATTAGCCTCACTCAGTCAAGTGATACAATTTTCAGGTCAGAGTTCACCAAGCTTGAACTTTCCAATGCAGTGAGCTGCGAAACTTGACGCACGACCTTGTGTATAAGTTTGTGGGGAGATAAGTTAAGTGTGACCACAGCTTAAGGCGTACAAACCGCAACATTAAAAATGCGTTATCAATGGAGCTCAGATATTATGAGTCAACATGGCAACATCTGAAAAAAAAAGAGATTTTTTTTCTCAAGCTGAACTTGATGTGCTCATGCAGCAAATATGACCATATTAAAAAAAAAAGCAACACCACTGCATCGAAACAGAGAAAGTTAGCATGGGAAAACAGCTGCTTTTATTTAAAGTATCATTTAAAGTATTTAAATATTTAGGTATAATACATTAGTTATGTAATGTGTGACGTTTATAGACATTTCACTTGAAAAAGTGGGGAATTTGATTAATTTGAATAATAATTTTGAAGTTATTTCAGATGTAATTGCATTAAATGACATAAAATAGGTTACTGCATTGTTTCTACAACGAAATTTACAAAACAAGAATGCATATAACCTTAAACTCATTGTTCAGTGGAAATGTTTAATGTCCCACTTTTACACACATTGATCAGTTTAAGATAAAATTTCTAAAATTGAGTTTTTTTAAAGATTTAAAAGTGCGCATGTGTCTGCCTCTTTCACTGATCAAGTGGTGGAGGTTGATAAGACATTTAGAATGTAAGCAGAACTAAAAAATAGTTTTTGAACGAGTAAAGTTTATCCTACTCAGTTATGCGCATAAATTTTTATGCGCATTTTTAAGATTTATGTGCATCTTGGCGTTTCCATTCACTTATTTTTATGCGCATCTCCAAAATGTGCATAAAAATAGGTGGATGGAAACATAAGACTAAGGTGAGAAATACTGGTTCGTCTTTAAAAAAGGGGAGGAAATCGACAGAAACTATTAGTTTAGAGAAATAACCTGCTCCTGACCAGGTTAGGTTCACAGACTAAGATACCACGGTAACTGACTCGGAGTAAAAGTCACCTCTCTTTCAGAAACAGGCTTGACTTACCCTGCTTATCGAGTCTGACAAACTTGCCATTTTGAAATGGAAACCCAGAGTTACTCTTATTTTAGGGTTAACAAACTCAGAGTTTTCACTTAACCTCCTTTCTGAGACGGCGCCCTGCTTTCTGGAACTGTTCTTCGCCAGACTCAAATCCCGTTGTCATGGTCAATTCTGCTCTATTTCTCAAAACAAACTGATGACCATGAAAAAGCCGTCCACATGGAGGTAAGCGGTCAACTGGCAATCACAAAAAGGAACGGTGTCCTGTAGCGTTCGCTTTAAAGATGAAATGCAGCCATACGTTCCTCTGGAACATAATGCGCAATCTCCAGAAATGTATATAGGCCTACATTTTCAGAATGAGCCTATGTTGATTACGCCACATGTATTTTTACATCTATTGAACTGAAAATTTTATGTTTTATCCAAGGTAAACACAAAGGGAGACATACTGTAGAGTATCTGAAGATCTTCCTGGACACACTTCATTATCGATGTATTACTCTATTATTCTTTCTCAGAATAGCAAAGCACACATTTCCAATGCCACGTGCAAATATGTAGCATCATTTCAGTATTTTAGAGACCTTGGAAGAATAATATCAACCACAGTTATTAGGTAAACTTGAACAAGAACCATGACAAGAAAATAAACACCCAAATACTGCTTTTTAAATAGCCCCTATTATGTGTTTTTGAAAATGACCTTCCATGCAGTGTGTAACACAGCTCTAAGTGAAGTGAAATATCCAGCTAAGGCTTAAATCTGAAAGTGCACTGTGTTTAAAACTTTTGGTTCATCTATAAAAGAGACAACTCATAGTGGTTCGAATGACTTGCCACTGTAACGAGTCTTTAACCGTGTCTGCGTGACATAGATATGGAAAAATTCGAAACCCTCGGTCCCGCCCACAAACACTGTAGAAAGAAAAAGAGGAAGACAAACACTGTAGCAGATCCCGGTTTAATCAAGTTGCATAGACGCTAGTGTTATAGAAGTTAGTGTTATTTTTCCTCCCCAAAGCTTCAGCAGTCTACACGGTTACAATGGGGGATTCATCAGCCGTTTTTTAAAGAAAGGATCAGAAAAAAATTATTGATGTATGGGACTTTGTCAGAGCTTGACAGGAACTTTACAGTACATGGTTTCTTCCTCCATTTCACATGTGTAAGTAAGAGCGATTAAAATGGTTGCTTCCTTGTTTTCTCTAGCTTGTAAATTATGTATTTGTGTTTTCTTACTTGTAACCCATTGTAGTGTATCTGGGTAACTCTTTATATTCATACCATGTCTAAAGCCATGTTGAAAATGCGACGCGTGCCGCTTTATTTACAGATTTAAATGCGCTTGTGAGCTTGCGATCTACTGCCATTTGTCATTGCTTTGACTAGCGTCAACTGTTCCTACAACCTTGTGGCAGTCAAGTTTCAAAAAAGTTCAGCTTTTGCCGCTGTGTGGATTAATACTGAATGTGTGTCACTGTTTTTACTTATGGTTATGAAAGTGCATAATTTGTGAATTGTGAGGTCCTGGAACAGATGGGGATAACGGATCCGGCATGTTACCAGAGTATGTAGAGGTGTTGTGCACAAAAGTGGATGATGGCGGAGCGTTGGATGGCGGAGGGGTGTTGCGGACGAAAGTGAAAAGCGGGGTGGGGGTTGTCGCAGACAAAAGTGAAGAGGGTTGGGGAGTCGTGGAAAAAAGGGAAAGTGAACAACGGACGGGGGAGGAGGGTGGTTGAGGAGGGGGATCGGTAAAATGAGGTGCCGGATCAGATTTCAGAGGATTCAGATCCGGCGTGTTCTGGCACAAATTAAGCCCTGGGTTAAGAATAGAGCAATATGCTGGTGTTTAACTGCATTGCTTTAATGCACTCCTGCATTGGGCTCACACATACACCCTGCACTCTGACTACTTAAAATTGTTGATAAGCCATGGTGGGCATTTTTCTCTGTCTCATACAACCAATCACAATAGACTGGGTCATCGGACCAATCAGCGCAGATTAGCATCGCACTAAAGAGAGGGGTTTGGGAACAAATGAATCACTGAACAAATCATATGCATGTCATTGGGATAATTAAGTCAAAATAAATATTATATTTATCATAAGTGTTTTTGACCTTGTATGCACATCAGACTGTTGTTGGAGACCCCTAAAACCAAAGTATAACCTTTTTAATGCATAATAGGGGCTCTTTAAGCTAAATATAATCATATGCATTTAAAGTCCCATACCAGGTCCTACACCCAAGTCTAAAAGAACATTGCCATACATTAGCACTGCCTCTTCCTGAATAATGTATTCATTTAATGAATAAACAAACCTCCCCAATCACCTAGTGGCAATCCAAATCGTCAAGACCATCTGCTGTATGACATGCACTGATTCATTATAGTTTGTTTAATGTTGCTTTTGTCATTCCCCGCAAAAAAAATACTCCATTTAGCTAACTTGTCCCTAAGGTCATAGTACACAGGTGCACAATAAGTTAAAATAATGAATTTATTCTGTGATTGGACAAGCTGTCCCTTCAATAACTGATTTCTGAATAATAACCTATCTGCAAATGGATATTTTCCTTTCAAAGACCACTGTGACCCGCAATCTGAGAGGCAAGTGCTGCAACCTGACAGCACTTCTAAAGTTTTGTTTGTTAAATGAGGAGCCCAGTGCCATCGACATTCATGAGCATACTAATCAGATGGTATATTTTCCTATCAGACATATTTGAGGGACATATTCTCAGTGTAATATCTGATGACACATTACACTAGCAATATAATCAGGGCCATGACTAATGACAACCACATCCATTGCCTGGCACATAACTTAGTGGTAACAAGTTTCTTTGAAAGTTTGCCAGAGCTTATGTTACGCCATCTGTCTGCAGAAGAAAATTCTAGAATCATCCACAAATCCAATAAATCCACAGCAAAACCTCCTGCCTGAAGTCCAAGAGCAGGTAATCCTCCCACACCAGAAGAGTATTTTTTTTTGCCCCGGGGACTGCCCCGGATTCCTGTTATACCATCATTTGGAACTGATGGATGTCACATTGAAATGTTGTATTGTTTTGAAGTAATTCTGCCATTACTCAAAAGTATTTTCTGCAGAATACAAAAGAATATGTTTTAAACAATGTTTGCTTATATTTATGTAAAATGAGCTGGCCTAAGTGGTATGAGGAAGGGACGGACATAATGAAATGTTGTGAAAATGTGAAATGTTATTATTTCTGTGAAATGTGCTACCTGCTAACAGACACAAAGACTGGTATTCATATAACCAAACAATGGGATCATGACGAGGGCTAAATTACTACTTAAAAAAAAAAAATACATATAGTGGCACCCATGCCTTATCTTGTATGTTTAGCAGATACAAAACCCTGAGGCCATGTCCACAGGTATTTTTATAGTTTATGTTTTCATAGGAAAAAAAAAAAACGCACTTTGACCTAATTTAAGGGTACACCGAACCAACAGGCAGTTATAATGACACTTTTTAATGCTGAGTTCATGCCAAACGGGCGTATTTTAACTAGTAAATTGCATACAAGTCAATGCAAACATGAGAACAGGGGCAGACTATACCTTCTCACAGTGTGAACAATATACAGAACATGGGTTTGCCACATGCTGACATTATGAGGCAAAAAACTTTGGTTCTAGTGTCCACACAACCACTGTCACAGAAGGACTGAGACCAGGGGGGCCATTTCATAAAAATGGTTTAAAAAAAGCGGAGATTAATGTCAAAACTAAAAAGTCATTTAGCCAAACTAAAACGTCCACAGCTTAAATTGGTTCCATAACAGAAAGTTTAAGATCATTTGATCTAACTAATCTGAGTTCAGTTTAAATAATCTAAATAACTTCCCGTGCATGTTACTGGCTACATATGTAGCAATATATTTTAAAATATAGGCCATTATTTAGGCCTATTAATGTTAAATTAAATATTTGTCACAATACATTAAAACTGTGCTTGCATTTACAGAAAAGTTCTTATTTGGACATCTTTTTTTAATCTAGGCCTTTTTAACCAGTAGGCATCTTAATGTAATGTCCATGGCGTGATTTATGCACAAGACGTATGCCAGTTTTATATTCGTTTATATTGGTTATGTGGCGTATTTTGCTCTCTCGTTAACATGCTTAAATACTTGTGCTACATGACAATTTAAAAGCTTTTTTAGTCCTTGTGTATGAGATCTAAAGTTTGTGACTCTGCTGAAGTTTGTTCTGAAAGCGTCAGACTTCACGTCATTCGCTGTAGATTTTTAATGATGCGCGAGCCCCATTGACAGGTGAAAATCTGATCAATCTACTTACACTGCAGACACGAGGGCTAAATAGAGATAAATTTCCACATATGATCAAGGCCTGGATCTGATTTGAGTTAATCAAAATCCATGTGACTTCTTCCTGCTTACATGTACATGGGCCATATACGATCTGTGCCACTTGGGGGACAAAACAAAAAAAAAAAAAAAATCGAAATTGAGTCACTTGAACCATGCTGTGTAAATGCAGCCTAACTGTAACATACAAAATGTGCTTAACATCAGCACATTAAGCTTAAAATAATGGCAACAAAGAGGTATGCATGCACAAGTGGCAGGATTTTTAATTTGGTCCCGAAAGCAAGCAAATTGCTGCTTTCCCTTTGACACTTGTGTTTCTGGTGTCCCGTGAGAAAATATCGAATGTGCTACCCACTGAGATACCGTGTCACCTTTAACTGAGTTTGAACTATTGCAAATTTGATTAATGAAACAGAACCCGCCATTAATAAACCTGACTTACTAAAATAAGCCTGGATTTTTTTCTAAGCTTGGTTTATGGATTAGCCCCCAGAGCTAAGTGAGTATAAGTAAACAGAATTGCAGAATGACATAAACAGGTTATATGTCAAGCAGGTAAAGTCTTTTCTCTTGCAGATGGTGAGCAGTGGAGCCGTAATGGAATGAACAGGAGACTGATGACGATGTTGGACACCGACGGGATCGGGAGACACACAACCAGGAGGGAATCACATTAAGAAGAGACACGAAGACACTATGGATACACTTGGTAGACAAGGCAAGTACAACTCAGAATAACATGAATAGACTGAATGTAGATTCATCCGTCTCGTTTGGACGAGGCCAGATACTGAGGCTGTGTCCGAAACCACCTACTGCTCAGTAGGTACTGCATTTGAATTTAAATGTACTAAATGTACGTTTAAAAAAGTATGTTCTATACACTGTGAATGTGAGCAGTATGAATGGAACTTGGATGTACTACATCCACCATTTTGTCATGATCACATGTTGCGTCGCTTCACTTCCATTCATGAATACTCTTGCGGGGCATCATAGGATAGTGTAGCATCCATCTGATGTGCACTTCAGAATCTTGCCGGAAGTAGTAGGTCATCTGGATACTTCTCACATAGTGATTTTTTGAATTCTATAAATTGGGGACATACTACTTGGCTAACATATTGATTTTAGCATGCTATATAGTATAGACATATGTAATGTTAGATGCAGCCTGAGTGAGGGAGCATGCAGGAATTTATGGGCTAGAGAGATGAGTGTAAGATTACATGCAGGTGCGCTGGTGATTAGTTTTCAGGTGACGGGGATCTTGCTGATTGTAGTGTTGGTAAACGGGGTGAATCATTAAGCTACGGTCACACTAGGCTTTGTGTGTGCGAAATTCTGTCGTACTGCGCTGCGAAAAGGAGCGGGATTAAACAAGATGATTAGACATTTAAAAAAGCAAGCGATTGCTCCATGTTTTAATTTCTGTCCAGAGAGGTCCTGTTTTGATCATCGATTGGTCTCATGCAGTCAAGTGATGCGATTTTGCAGGTCAGAGTTCACCAAGCTTGAACTTTGCACCGCAGCAACCTGCAAAACTTGACGCATGACCCTGCGTTTTCCGGTCTGATGCATTTGTGTGCGTATGAATGGATGTCTATGGGAAGAAAAGTCAAGTGTGACCCAGCTTTAGACTGTGAGTGTGGAGAATCTGGCCTGGCTGTGACAACCACACTGTATTCTGAGATTTTAAAAGTCTTCACCATGGCAGGAGTTTTCAAAAAGTTTTGGTTTCAGTTATCAGATACTGCATTTTTACATTGCATAGAAAAAAGTGTTTTGAAAATACCCATATTTGTGTGGACAGGGCCTGAGTGTTAGAACATGGAAATCACAGGTGTGAAACTCCTGGTTCCTGGAGGGCCACAGCTCTGCACAGTTTAGTTCCAACTCAAATTAAACACATCTAAACCAACAAAAAAAAGAATTTAGTCCTTAAGGCTTGATTGAAACCTACGGCATATGTGTTGGAGGGGTGCAGCCCTCCAGGAACTTAGTTTGTAGGTCCTGCGACAAAGCCACAGATCATTACATTTATTGTGGTATCAGTTAGAATAGATTGCAACAAGCAGGAAATGTTCATGGCCCAATGACAACACCACATTAAAATGGGCAATATAGTCAATAGCCGCATTTCCACTATCGGGCCAGTGCGAGCCAGGGCTTTAATTGGGCCAGGCTGGGCCAATAGTCCGGGAGGTTGAGAAATGAGGCTGAAATCATGTTGCGTTTCCACTGTCGGGCTAGTTGCTCGCAGCGCGTCACGCAAACACCGCCCCCAGAACGTCCCCCGAATCAAACGTCACACAACCCGTCACACAACCCGCCCACTTTAGCGGGAACAAAAAACTCAAATTATAACCACAAACACAACCTGGCATCACTACGAGAGCTGGAAATGGAGAACACCGAAGCGATTGCTTTTTTACTGTTTGTGGTCTGTTGGTGCAAGGCCAGACAGCGATCCCTGGATAGGGACATTCGAGTTCGGCGGCATTTACTTCGAACACAGATTTTGGCTGCAAGGCGAGTGAGTTGATCAAGCGCGATAGCAAAACAAATGTAAGGGAAGAAAGCATCTTGTCTCCTCTTTACCTGACAGGAAAACTCTGCCTTTGTACGTAACCCCGCCCCCCGAATCCCAGTTGGCCCTCCTTGGCCCAAGGTATTCGGCGGGCCGAAAAAGGCCGGACGCTGGCCCCAAGGAAGCCCCGCTTTGGCCCGATTACGCCCCGGAAGTGATAGTGGAAACGCGACTGGCCTTGGCTCGCCCTAGCTCGCTCGCTTTAGGCGCGATAGTGGAAACGCGGCTATTGTCACAAGGAGGCATGGCAGAGAGCTGTGGAAATGTGGTGAGGCCTGTGGCATGAAGGCCACATGTGTGCCACATTGGTCTCAAATCTCATGGAGAGGAGCTCTTGAAGGATAAAAAGAGAATGATGATGGCAGGAAGACAAGGCCTGGATAGTTTATGGGTTTTTGTTTAGGTTTAGGTCGTCTGTGAGGGACTGTTGTCAATCTTTTGCTTCCTGTTTTTTTTTTTTTTTTTTCATTTATTTATTTTTTTATTAAATGTTTTAAAGTGGTTGTCACTTCCTACCCCCTTCTTCCATTAAATTATGGAGTTTTAACTATGTTATAGTCATGTCCCTTTTGTTTGGCATATTATTGCCCTTTTTACCTTTATTGGGATATGAGAGTATGTAGAGAATGCAAAGTTGGAGAGAGAGGAGATGAAATCGGTAAAAGTCCATGAGGCTGGACTCGAGATTTTGTCTCACCCTACTTCTTGGTTTCCGATTAGGCAGCCTGGCCATTTTTATCAGCAGTGAGTCACTGCATTCCATTCAAAAGGGTTCATCCAATGCACCTGGACTACACTCCCCACTAGAGGTTTTCCCACCAGCCGCTGACCCGACCAGATTTCTGCGGCACGGGAATACATTTCCAAATAAACACAGTAGCGGTTGGTACACTAGGTGTATTTGAACGAGACTGCGCGGCTCAAATAACAATATAGACCCGACATACAGAGAGAGAGACATACAGAGAGAGAGAAGAGCGCCGCCATCCACCGTGGTGCAATGTGTGTTTGTTGTGTTTTGAATGACTGAAAGATGCACGGTCATCGGTTGTGGTGCTTTGTGTCGCTTGTTATAGGCTGTCCAGCTGGGTGTTTTTTTTTCTATACATTTTGCATTCTTGTCCCAATATGTACCTACTATGTGTATAGAAATAATGTTGATATGATGTATGAAACACATTCTGAAGTTGGCAAATATATTGAGTGGATGTTTGTAAATCTGACTATGAAAAGTCAGTGCCTCAGCAGCCACAAACCTCACCGCACATCATGCGGCACACTCATGTCTCTTCACAAGGGGCAAACAAAACTGACATTTAGCCTACAATCCTTGCACAACCTACACTTTTATCTGTTATTGCTTTCTTTAGTAGTACCCAATTTTAAGATTTTGAGAACCAGATCAAATTTAGCAGAAACTGTCGGACAGGTAGAAAACGAGGCGGGGTGGGGCAGGTCGGGCAGCGGGTGAACAAAGCTGAATATACAGCGGGAGTGGCTGGGTGCGGAATAATACCTGTTGGGAGTGGGACTAAAATAATCTCTCTCTACCTCCCCACTGCATTGTGCTAATCCACCCACTACAGCTGTGACCCATCCAGACTGATTACACAGACACAGTAACAGCACATTCCCATCATTTCCTAGTCTTTGTTTTTTCATGTTTTTGGCACGTCTAGTTTTTGCAAACCTGTACCGTTTTCAAAGTTTATGATTGTTTAGCGCTTGCCTTTTACATTTTGCATGTTGTTTGCCCCTTGTAGCATTCCCAGCTGAACAGATGCACTTTACTCTCAGGAACTGATGTTTATAAGTGTTTAATCTTCAAAATAAATCATAAGAGCTGAATAAAAGAAACATAGAAACAACAATACTCATTACACATATCCTTGAAATTGTGTTAAACAATGCTCATAACAAGCCAATAAACTGATAAATACACGTTTTATAGTCTTATATTCACTGTACAGCATAAATAATAAACTTGCCTAACTGTATAGTGGTAAGTCTAAATAATTTGAATTGTGATAACACTAACAATGCCAATATTTAATGCATAAAGCATTTTATGACCTTATAAATTACAACATGTCCTATTAGACTGCAGTATAAACAGCTTTAACATGAATTAATTTTAGCACAATTGGTGATCTTATTTTTAGACAGACAAATCCAAAACATGAACTGACCAAAATAAAGACCCTAATGGCCGTTAATGTCCTATTTGTAGTGCAAGTTATAAGGAATGTAAAAACATTTAATTCATACATTTGTACAAAGTTAACAAATAATATGGATATCACGGATACTCAAAACCCCCATACATGCCTAACAACAGTTAAATGCTAACCAAAAGACTGTCCACAACCATAAACTTTCAAGATAAACAGTCTTTCAATTTCCCTGATTAAAATATAACAATACGTTGTGCCCTTCATCAGCCAGGAGCTAAAGTGGGAAAACCTTTTTGACTGCCTTTGAGAGAGCACTCCAAAGTCCTTTCCTTTTGTAGCAATAAACACTTCACCAAGACTTCTTCAACGTGTAAACTCAAGCCTATTTTAAGACAACAGCACCCTCTACTGGCTGGAGGTAGAAGTGTCAGTGATTCAACAATTTAATGGTCATCTACACCCCTGTTTTGACCAATGCCTGTCTAACCATTTCCTTTAAATATAATATTACAGTAGCATATAAAAATTATACTATACATACATTTATAGGTAAAGGCAAACACCAAACCTACAGTTTTTCATTATGTGACCCCAAAAGACTTCCCTGGTCCAAGTGATTATTGGTACCTAAAGTGTCCATCAGTTGTATACTTAAATCCTTCATTCCAAAGGGCCCTTTGAAGTGGCCAGATCTGAGCACTTTGGTTTGTCACAACACTTTAACGAGACCATGATTTTGTTCACTACAAAGGACTCTTCAGAGGGATATATCCCTTTTGGAATGCACAGAGAGTCATTTTATAGTTGCTGTTTTCAAGATCTGATCTTTTTTATTGATGAACAAACACAAGAATCATAAACATCTGCTGCTAACAGTGTTTATTGTCTGCAACCATTACAAACCACTGAAAAGCCTACTGTTTTTTGTTTGTCTTTTTTGTGTCAAGTGAACCAGGATGAAACTGACTTACCATTGCCCTAAAAAAACACAATACTTATGTATTATTGGTGATAATACAGATATACAAAATAACACATTTTTTTTTGTGATGTCTAAAAGATCGCTGTAGCTTCTGCTCCTACTGAGTCAAGCACAAACAAGTAAACTCAGCCTGATGCAACGGAACAATGTTAAGCATGGCTCAGGCAGGTAATGCTCCATTTGCCACACTTCCTGCTCAATTACTGTTGAGTGGAAATATCTGGTCTGTGTCAACATCTCTTCCAGTAGCTGTAAAAAAACTGGCTCATCTTGCCTTCAAGTGCTTTGAAATACTGACCTGTCTTTCCAGAAGTGATTCTTCTTCTTTTTAGGTGGAAGTAAGAACTGCACAGCCATAAGGCTGGAAATATTTCTCATCTACTTAATTACCTGCTCTATTGTTTATCCACATTAACCAGACTACTTCCTTGCCCTCTGACTCCATATTTTGTGACTGCATTAATCAACAATATGTTCCAACTTGGCACAATGTGACTTTTGTTGCAGTAACAGCAACAAACAGAGTTTAAATAGGCCAGGGGTGTGAAATTCGCCAGTGTATCTACCAAGTATCTCCTTGTGCAGGCCAAATTTTTAAACCTTACGCTAAGTTTCACACTGCATGGTTTTTAAAGTTGTTGGATCGTTGATGTTTTCACATTGCATGAGTCTCTGGGGTAACATTCAGTTACTGATGTGTTACACACTGCATGAATACACAAAAACAATTGCTGATTCTGTTTGGTTTGTAAATGCACGTAAGAATTGATGAAGAATAAAAACACACACCGTGTGCAAGACTGGATATGATACACTGCAGTAAGTATTTTTAATAGTATGCCATTAAAGATTGCCAAAAAAAAGATTATGGAGGAAATGGTTGGGAAAATGCAGGGAAGAAGGATTGTGCAGTCTGTAAATAGAAGAAAAAAAAGTTGGTTGTCATAATAATTGAGCTGCTGCTGCAGCTAGCCAAAAATGTTTATCTTCTTTTTCTGTTTGATGTTATAGTAAAAGCTTATTTTACTTCATAACTTCTCCCTGGCGACACGGTGGCTCACAGCAGATAGGTCGCTGGTTCGAGTCCCAGCTAGGCCAGTTGGCATTTCTATTTGGAGTTTGTATGTTCTCCCCATGTTGGTGTGGGTTTCCTCCGGGTGCTTTGATTTCCCCACAGTCCAAGACATGTGGTATAGGTGAATTGAACAACTAAATTGGCCATAGTGTTAAGTGTGTGTGTGTGAATGAGTTTGTATGGGAAGGGCTGGAAAGGCATCTGCTGTGTAAAACAAATGCTGAATAAGTTAACGGTTCATTCCACAGT